>NW_006293776.1:654578-656577 GCF_000327345.1 Myotis davidii | reverse complement strand
GATTTCCCGACCCTGGCTAGAAACCAGAACTACTTTTGTTGTGAAGAATATAGCATTTGATTACAGACACGCCTATCTTTAAAATCAGGTTTTACTATTTAATAGCTGCATAAGAAAGAAGTATTGTGCTAAATCTTTTTGTGCCAGCTGACTATCAAGTCTGTTCTTCCTTAATGACCCAGACCTAATTTAGAGATTACCACATTGCTTCTAAGATTAAAGTCTATATGACCCAACTTATATAATAATTATGTATGGCCATGTGGCTAGGCTCTGGCCTATATGATTTAGGGAGAAAAGTTGCATGGAGCTTATTTTGGAGACCCCTTAAAAAGATAATGCAAATCCCTTTTCCTTTCCTCACTTTTCTGCTGGTTGGAATATAAATGTAATGGCTGGAACTCTACCAGCTACCTTTGATCATATATGTATGTGATGAAATAAGGCAGAGCAGAAAGAGAGAATGCTTGCTCTTTGATGACACTTTGAGTCATGATGTAAGGTCTGGTCTTCTTCTGTATGAAAAATATATGTGTGATTTTGTTAAAGCACTGATACTATGTTTTTTTCCCTGTTATACGTTTTTGAACTAATTTTATTTGAGTCATCTTTTAAACTTTCATATTCTTATTTGACATATTTAGATAGTTATTGTGAGAATAAGCAGTCATCTTTTTCTGTCAAAAAGCCGTTTAGACAGCTGCCGTTTTGGACTGTGTAACTTGGCAGCCTCCATGTTGGCCGCATGACCTGCAGCTCCCTTGAGGGCCGCCATCTTGAAATGGCAAAGGCCAACCTCTCCCTTTGAATTAGCCAATCGTGAAAGACTGTATGCCTCAGCTCCAATGAAGAGTGAGGGACAGGTCACATGCATAGAGATGATAAAGCTGAGCAGTCAGTGTGCACGTGCTTCCAGACCATGTGTGCACACCTTTCTGTGTAGAAGTAAAGATGTTGGCCTTGCTGCCTGGCTCCCAAGTAAGTTTTGTGTTCTACCAGGACCCCTGAACCCTGAATTGGGGGGCTCGCCTTATTTCTTACAGTTATAGTAACTACTAGAGGCCTGGTGCACAAAATTCATGCATGGGGGTGGGTTCCCTCAGCCCAGCCTGCACCCTCTCCAATTTGGGACCCCTCGGGGGATGTTTGACTGCCGGTTTAGGCCAGATCCCGGGGATTGGGCCTAAACCGGCCATCAGACATCCCTCTCACTATCTTGGACCTCTGGCTCCTAACCATTCCCCTGCCTGCCTGCCTGATCACCCCTAACGGACTCTGCCAGCCAGCCTAATCACCCCTAAAAACCTCCCTCTGCCAGCCTGGTTGTTCTTCACTGCCCCCCCTTCTGGCCTGGTCACCCCTAACTGACCCCCACCAGCCTGATCACCCCTAAGTGCCTCTACCTGCAGGCCTGATTGCCCCTCACTGCCCCCCCTTCCCGCCTGGTTGCCCCAACTGCCTACCCTGCTGGCCTGGTCACCCCTCATTGCCCTCTCTGCCGGCCTGGTCGCCCCATGCAGCCTGCTGTTTGGTTGTTGTGTGAGGGCATCTCAACCAATTTGTCTTTTACTCTTTTATTAGTATAGATTTTATTAGGTTGGTTGTTGTAAAAAATAGGTAAGGTAATGTTTGAAATTATGAAGCCCACAACCTGGCATATATAAATTGGTTTAAAATGGGTAGTTATTAGATTCATTGTAAAAAAAAATAGTAAGGTAGTTTTTTTTTTTTTTTTTTTTTTTTTTTTTTTTTTTTTTTTTTTTTTTTTTTTTTTTTTTTTGGAGAATCTCACACATCATAAAACAGCTTTTCTCTTTTTATTTTATATAAACCATGCAGCCAATAATAGTCTTATTGGCAAATAATTTGAATATGTATTTATCAAGTTAGCTACAGAATACATACATATTCCTTACTTTTCTTTTCTTTTCTTTTTTTTTTTAAAATCCTCATCCAAGGATATCTTTTCATTGATTTTTAGGGAGAGGGGAAGAGAGAG
>NW_006293776.1:622042-654542 GCF_000327345.1 Myotis davidii | reverse complement strand
CTTAATGTATCATAAAATTCTTCCATTTATATATGTTGTAACCACTAATTTCCTACAAAACTTTCCTGAGAGATCTACCACTCTTTAGGTTGAATAAAAAGTATATAAATTTTGGAGATTTTGTTTTATTTCTAAAACCATCACTTAAATTTCACATCTCTACCAGTAGTTCAGGGTTTATGTGGACCCAAGTTTATGGGCAGCCCTGTACTTACATTATCTATGCGATAACGTATTCTGTTTGGGCCAACAGGAGCTATCTGGTGTCAAGCATATATTGCATTGTTGTGATTTAGTAAGTGTCCCCATATATTGGAAGCCAGTGCAAAGAGAATGGAGAATCCAAAAATCTTTTCTTTGAATCCTTTTAAGAGTTGAAGTGTTTTCTGAATTAGTCTGAATTGTAGTAGTTGCTGAAGCACAGAAACTTCTTCAGAGGCACGAAAAGAAGACTCTACCCAGCAAAGCTGCCATTTAGAATCAAAGGACATATAAAAAGCTTCTCAGACAAGAAAAAGCGAAAGGAGGTCATCACCACCAAACCAGTATGACATGGAATTTTGAAGGGTCTCCTTTAAGAAGAAGAAAAAATAAATAAAATCTTTAAAAAATGGCAATAAATACTTATCTATCACATTGACCACAATTGAATTTTAAATATGAAGTAAATGAACAAACAGAACAAAAACAGTCTCATAGATAGAGCGACCAATTTGAAGGGACCCTGGCCAGGTGGGTCAGTGGTTACAGCGTTGTCCTGATATACCAAAGTTGCAGGTTCGATCCTTGGTCAGGGCACATACAAGAAGAAATCAATGAATGAATAAATATGCAGAACAACAAATTGATGTTATCTCTCTCTCTTTCTCTAAAAATCAATAACAAAAAAAGTGAAGGGATTAAGAATTACATATTTGTAGTTACAGAACAGTAACAGGAATATAAAATACATCATAGAGAATATAGCCAGTAATATTGTAATAACTATGTATGGTGTCAGATGGTACAAGATTTATCAGGATGATCACGTACTAAGTTGCAGAATGTCTAATGATGACTGTACACCTGCAACATATAATAAATGTAAACTGTAAACGAAATATTAAAAAAATATTTAAAGTAATAAATAAGTAAATAAAGTGGATCAAAAGGAAAAAAAAGAGAGAAGAGAGAGAGAGTCCTAATTTTGTTGATGAGAGTATAGGCCACAATTTATGATGGATGTCATCTTATCACAGATCTTGCGTATGTACAGAATTATTCAGCAGACTCTCTGATAAATACTATTCCTTATTTTATTGAAAAACAGAGTAAACAGTGACATACAAACCATACAATTTTCTGGTTTGTAAGTTAAGGCCTCAGGCAATCCATTCTTTCTTTTGTCATGCACCCCCATACAGGCAGGACAATCCCAGTGTTAAATTGTTGTACATGGAGAGAACAGTTTACACTCTGGCCCCTACAAAATAAGAGATCAACCAAAGGACTTGTATGCATGCATATGAGCATAACCAATGGACACAGATAGTAGGGGGGTGAGGGCATGTGCCGGGGGTGGGAGCGGCCAGGGAGAGGTCAATGGGGGGAAAAAGGAGACTCATATAGTACTTTAAACAATAAAGAATTTAAATTAAAAAAATAATTGTCAAACATGCTTGTTTTTTTTTCTGTATCTTTGATTTGATCTTCAACCCATTTTTCTTTATTATGTTTTAATGAGTGAGGTGTACATTACAAATATTAAAACTTACAATTAAGTCAATAAAAGACACGTTTTTGAAACAAAAAAAAGTACGATTGAAAATAAGGTTTTACTAACTTAGGAAGCAAAAATGTTAATTATGCTGTGTTGGAAGAACACTCTCCTTAATACTGATGTCGAGGCAGATACCATATTCATCTTAAACTACCCCAGAGCAAAGAACCTGTGAAGAAGACAGTTACCTTTGGAACCATATTTATCATGTAAATAGCTCAGAAAAAGATACTGCCAGTTACATCTTTAAAATACAAAAATGCATGCATTTCACTATTTTGTAAATGCCAGAGAGATGCCGCATCCGTTAGAGTTAACGGTGCGGCACTTTTGTGTTCAGTAGCATGAATCATTAATCATGAGACAGGCCATATTCTTGTACTGCTTCTGCTTTCATTACTTGGCCTAATTAAACAGTTCTCTGAACTGGAATCTCAGATTCCTCTGTTACAGATTATCATTAATTATGGTGAAAGTGCTCAGAGATGTTGGACTCAATTATATTCTACTCAACTCTGGCACCGTGTGATTCATTGCGCAGCCTGCTCTGCAGATGTACTCTTTTCTTATCTCGCACTCCCACTTTTGTAAATTGGGCTCTGGCAGCCAACAAACTAAGAGTTATGTGCAGCGTTTTCATTAAAAACATGTTGGAGAAGCGCAGACCAATTAAGGATTCTGTATTTTATAAGGAGTGATGAGATGAACAGTGGATTCTGGGAGAATTAACTCAGTGAGGAAGCAATCTCAACCGCATTGTATTGCTGATTTTGGTACCTCTTTTCTGTCTGAGGTCCTTTCGGTTGAGTCACTGGCTGAAACTTTTTTATCAATTAAAATAAATTAATTTGTTGCTAGTCAATAGGGAGAAACCCAAAATTTTGTTTAGTGCATGTGTAAGCTACCAGAAAATACTTCTAGTGACTTATGCTAAGCACATTATAGTTCAAAAGATACTAATTTCATCAATTTTGACAGTCATTTTCAGTGTTATATAATGAAATTGGTTCTATCGCCAGAAGTCTAAGCAGACTGGACTAGAAAATGGGATAGACAAAACCAGAACAGCAGGTTTTTTAGGCCTCGGTAGAATTTAAGCTGTGTTTTGAGGGAAGAGGAGTGTATGATTTGACATAGGGCACATGTAAATTTTATTATCCCAAAATAGTTCCATTGCATTTTGAATTTATTTGTTTAATGATTCTCTTTTTTTCCCTTCCTTCCTTTCTTCTTTTCTTTTAGGTAAACCAAAAGATTTTTCTTTTGTTCTCAATATTATGAAAATTGTGTGCACTTCAAAATTTAGCCATTAAAATAAAACAAAGCTTGTGATAAGTTCCTCAGTTTTTTCATTGGCTACAAAACCACACACAAACAAGGCCAAATGCTTAAAATCAATAATATTTAACATTTCGTGGAAAGTCAAATGTGCTTATCTAATATAAATGTGAAAACTACAAACAATAGAATGTTATAAATTTTTATTTGCAGATTGTCCAGTAAGAAGTGATAGGCGTTATTACCTCAAGAATCGTAATTGCAGTGATTAAGCATGCAGACGCAATTGGGTAGAGTCTGAGAAGGATATCCATTTTTCTTTTTCTCTCCCAAATTTTAGATTATAATAGTAATGATCTGCCTTTAGAAGAGCTATTATTAAATCAAAAGTCTATTCTTATTCAATTTACTTCTGCTGTCACTTTTTTAAAAAAATAAGAAGTTATCAAGGGTTTTTACTTAAAAATATTTATTCAATAAAAAATTAATATTGAGACTGTATAATGTGAGGAGCTTATGCTATTACTGATAAGAAGAGATGATTATATACCTCAATAAGTTTTTAAAAATTATGTCAGAGTATAATTTCACAATGTCACTTATAGAGGCAAAAGAAAACTTTCAGAGCGGTACTTACAAACCAACTATTTATTTAAATGCAGTAAGTGGATTAAAGCCAATACTTCTTACCAGGCAAGCATATTATTCTCTTACGAGGTAAACATATTCTTGTTGCTATCTGAGAAAATGCATAAACATGATTTGTTCAAAGTAAATATGAGTTTAAGGATTTTCCTTCCTCCCTCTGATTCCACTTGAAAAGTATGGTGCCAAATCAAGCAGTCAAAACTGCTGTTGCTTGTTTTCTGTTTCTCATCTGAGAGGTTAAAACACACACACACACACACACACACACACACACACACACACACACACACAGTATCTCTTATCACAAAGCTATTCTCACGGGTAAAATATGGGCATCTTTGTTCTGGTTCAAATTAACTAGTAACATGTCTCATTATTACTGTTAGCTTTCTATTTTTACAAACATCTTCATTTATTTGACCTTAAAAACTATCCTCATCTTAAAACCACTTTCCTACACTTTAATATACATCCTGGATGCATTCATCCAAAAGAGCAGCTCCAAAAATAAAGGAAGGCTATCTATCCTTTCTCATATTTTCTAAAAGTTTTTATTTTTAGTTTTCTTAAAATTAAATTAAATGTTTATGTACTAGTATGTCCATTGGCTATATGTCTATTTCTCCTGAATGCAGGTCTGGAATAGAATAGAATTAAAACAACTCAGAGAAAAATAAAAGTTCTAGTTATAAGCCTTTTGGCTTAACAGTTTGTAGGTTTTCATATCCTGCAGTAGTTTCAGGTTTTAATATATATGAAAATCAGTGGTCTTGTATCTATGCATATGTGTCATCTATAATATAATTTTGACAGATGGTGAGCTGGATAAATCTAGTCGCTGACTATAGAGAAGCTTGGCTTGACTTGCCACTCTACCAAAAGTTGTTTAAGAAGGCACTCACGTGTATTTATTTTTTAAATAAAGATTCATTTTTTTGGCCTGCCCTTATTTCTCATTGAGATGCTGCCATCCCATCTTTGATGGTTCCATATACACATTTTACTTGAGCTGTTAGGATTTTTTTCTGTACAGGATTATTCCATGCATAATGCTGATGACTATGCTATTCTACATCTCCTCCTTATTAAAAATAAATGTTACCTTGCCCCTGTTTGCACCATCTAAAATTCTGACAACAATATCTTACTTAAAAAAATACAAACCTCGAAACCAGGAAGCAGTTTCTGTCACTAGCAGCTCCAGACAGACTGCTCATTGAAAATGTAATACACTGCTGCCGTGTCACAGGTCAGCCGGCAAATGGCAATCTGAATTTTAAAAGGAATATGAATAAAATTCTGTTTTATTTTGAAAATGAACTTTCTGCCCTCCATCATGAATCCAATATATGTCTTAATCTTCTATGCTCTTGAAGCCTGCGGCTCCTGGCTGAGTCCTTTGACTTCTGAACCTAATAAGGAAATAGGTTGTTTTCTCATCCTCGTCTCATTTTTAGAAGGGCGGAAACAAACAGTCCCCTATTTCAAATGTAATTGACAAAGCATAAAAACATGTATGTTATATAATTTTAGGTTTACAACCAAGCTCAGCACTGGGATGTTTTATTTTTAAATTTGATTAAGATGTTATACCTTTGGAAATGCGCTGTCAAGATTCGAAATAAAAATTTCCAAGTGTACGATTGCATGTTTACCTTAGAACTAGACATGTGAAGCTGGTAAAGGATAGAATGGATAATGGCACACTTCAATTGGGAACATTTTCCTTTAACCTGGACATTATTCATAGCTATACACAGAAATGTATAGACAGAATGTTAAAAATATGTGCATGGCTTTTGCTGCTGTTTAAAAATCAGATGTGCACTGTAACATTTGTTTTGAGTTTGTTCATCATTATGCTCTTACCTTTCTAAACTGAACATTTCCACATTCATTTAAATTCATGACTTCTAATTAGATAATTAAAAGCTCTTCTTTCTAGAAAAAATAAGATTTTTGTTTTCGAATGTTTGTCCTTTTTTATTTAAAAATCTTTAGAATGATATGTTGCCATGACGTAATTACTCCTTTCTTACATTTTCATAATTTTATTATGAAATTATGGGAATTATTTTTTAAAACATAAAGGGCAGAATGTGAAAACATTTAAAATAAGTGCAGTTAGGCTTGCTATGCTGCTATTGCTTCTCATAATCATATTTGTGTAGCATCATCACAACCTAACTGATCATTCTAAGGAAATAAATGCTGACATTTCAATGAGTATGGGTGCATGCTGTGTGTGTGTGTGTGTGTGTGTGTGTTTGTGTGTGTGTGTGAGAGAGAGAGAGAGAGAGAGAGAGAGATGCACATGCACACTTGAGCAAACAGCTATTTTAGTATTTGGAATTCTTTAACCTAAAACTTGTGCATTACTATTTTTCAAATTATGTTTATATTTTAATTTTCTTTATGCATTATATGGTCATTCTAAGCTTCTAGCTCTAAATATTAAATGTTACAAGGAGAAAAACCTTTTGAGACATTAACTTATATAGCTATGCTTAGTCTTCACTCCTTTTCTTGATATTCTAATAATACATAGGCTCAAATAAAACATGAACTAAAATAGACCTGGTAGGATCACTTTACAGTTCAACAAATACTGATCGAATATATGTCCAAATATTGAATTAATAACTAATGTACACAAATATGTACAAACAATAAGATAGATTTTTTTTTTAGTTGGGGTAATAAGACAAATAACACGCCCTAACCGGTTTGGCTCGGTGGATAGAGCGTCGGCCTGCGGACTGAAAGGTCCCAGGTTCGATTCTGGTCAAGGGCATATACCTGGGTTGCGGGCACATCCCCAGTGGGAGATGGGCAGGAGGCAGCTGATCGATGTTTCTCTCTCATCGATGTTTCTAACTCTCTATCCCTCTCCCTTCCTCTTTGTAAAAAAATCAGTAAAATTTAAAAAAAGGACAAATAACATGATCATTGCCATCAGGTGACACAAGTAAAATGATAAAAGTAGGCAGGAAATGAGTTAGAAGCACAGAGGAGGGCAGATAACCTGGCATGGGGGAAGAGGAAACCAGGGAAAGCATTATGGGAAAAGTGATCCTAAGAGTATTTTTAAAGGGTGATGCGAAAAATGTTTGATGAAGGAAAGGTTAGATATCTTCCTATAGAGTCAATTTATTTTATTCAGGCATGAAATTTAAGTAAGGGAACGGATTTATTTATATGTACATTGGGTAACTGAAAATAGCCTACAGGTTCCATACTGTTAATGACTTCTTAATATCCATTTTAGTGCTTCCTCACTGTATCTCAGCCAAGTAGTTTGGAAGAAATTAGTTTCTGGTCCAGGGATACGTGTTGCTTAGACTAAGCCAATTAAATGAACTGCATTTCCCTAGGGCGTTATTGTTCCAGGAACTTCGGTTTCTATGAATCATCTTCTAACGATGTATAGACATTGTATCTTGGTTCAGGTATGAATGTATGATCTGATTGACATGATCAACACTACAGAACAGTGGTTTTATTTCATGCCGATGGGAATGACAAACTCTGTTTTCTCCTATTTATAAATGCAGCGTGATGCTAGAGCTCTAGATGCCATGTCCACATTCCAGGCAGGAAGAAGGACAAAGAGCAAAAGGTCAGCCTCTAATAAAGAACCTTTTCAGAAATCACACCCAACAAATGTTACTTACATCTCATTGGCCAGAATTGCGTCAAATGTCTACTTCTAGCTGAAAAGGAGGAGGGCAATATATTTTTAGCTGGCATGCATTTTCTCACAAAATAAATTGGAATTCTGTTAGTAAGAAAAAAGAGAAGGATGGGTATTTTGTGGGAAACTGACAGTTTCCAATATACAATCACTGACTTCAGAGTGTTCATAGTCTACTATGGAAAACAGACATCTAAAAGTACTTCCAACCAATTTTCAATTATACTTAAATAAATGAACCAACAAGGCATTTTTAAGGAGAGACTTAATTATTGCTTGGTGGGCTTTTATTTCTAAGAAATAAGTAAATTACATTTTCCTATATAGAATTCAAGACAGTCTCTATCTTCAAAGCACAACAAACACAAATATGATAGAAAAGAAACAAAAAATAAATGAACTAATAATTCTTGAAAACCAAGAAGGGGCATCCTCTGTAGGCTGATTCCCTGATGCATTATTTGTGAGGAATCAGAAAAAAATGAATAAAACAGAAACAAAGAGAAGGTAGGAAGCCAGGCTGTGGTAAGAATTTGAGACTGCTCTTAGAAGCACTCTTGGCTGCCTCTCTGGGAAAATGGTGAAGTTGGTGCCTGTAGCTTTGTGGGCTGAACCTTCTGGGATCTCTAGCACCCACTGAGTTAGGAAGCCTCTGTTAGCCACCTTATGCAAGACAACCACAGCTGTCTCAGCTCCTTAGAGAAGGCGACCAGTCCCCTATTGTACAGAGGACTTCAATACAACATCATCTACAGAGTTTGCACCGCCCCTTGTCAAATGTGAAATTTTTTTGTAGTTAAAAGATCACCAAATATCTGATGTTGGATACCACCTTGATCTTAAGTGAAAGTAACAGCCATGGAAACATAAATAACAGAGACATCTGAAAAAGATATGTTTATTTAAAAATGGAAACATATCACATTTAATAAAAACTAATCATTGGTTTTTATTATATGTGTATATGTTTGGGGAATGATTTTTATTGCAATAAAAATCTCACTTAATTAAGGCTTGTGCAACAAAATTGATGTAGGTAAAAGGATAAGAAAATCTCCCTGAATAATATAAAAAGATATAAAAATATGAAATATAAGCAAAGAAACATAGAGTATATGTTGAAAAGTCCCAATATATATTTAAGAGTATATCCAAAACAGGAAAATGAAATGAATAAGGAAAAAAAAGTGATCGCCTGAGTGTTTACAACAAATTAAATGATAACTAAATACTTATTTTTAAATATTTTACTAAGGAAATCAGAATTTTTTTTCAGACTACAATGTTTTTACAACTTACATCCAACATAATGAGAATGTTTTGTCTCAAATTTCTCAGCAAAAGGGAAAATTATTTTAAATCCAGTGTTTTATTTAGCTTTATAATCATACTAGTGGCCTCGTGCATGAAATTCATGCATGGGAGGGTGGTCCCTCAGCCTGGCCTGCACCCTGTCCAATCTGGGACCTCTCAGGGGATGTCTGACTGCTGGTTTAGGCCTGATCGGGCCTAAACCAACAGTTGGACATCCCTCTTGCAATCCAGACCGCTGGCTCCTAACCGCTCCCCTGCCTACCTGCCTGATTGCCCCTAACCACTCTGCCTGCCAGCCTGCTCACCCCCAACTCCCTCCCCTTCTGGCCTGCTCACCACCGTGCCCCCCTCCCCCACTGGCCTGCTCATACCCAAGTGGCCTCCCGCTGCCAGCCTGCTTGCCTCCAACTGCCCCCCCTCCCGCTGGCCTGATCACCCTCAACTACCCTCCCCTCCTGGCCTGATCATCCCTAACCGACTCTGCCTCAGCCCCGCCAACATGGCTTGGTCCAGAAGGACGTCTAAAAGGTCTCCCGGAAGGTATCCTGGTCTAATTAGCATATTTACCCTTTTATTAGTATAGACTAGAGGCCCAGTGCATGAATTCATGCACAAGTGGGATCCAGCCGGCCCACCCTGATTGGGGCCCATCAGCATGGCTGGTTGGGGGCAGGGACCATGGGCGGTTGGTGGACCTGCCCTGCCCCTTGGTCAAACTCCTGGTTGAACTCCTGGTCAAACTCCCAGTCGAGGGGACAATTTACATATTAGCCTTTTATTATATAGGACAAGGACTAAGGCAAAATGAAGAAATTTGTATTCATGTAAGAACTCAGAAAATTATGCTGTAATACTAGAGAATGCACTTCAGCCAAAAAATAAAACATTAAATAAAAAAAGAATCCAGTGTGCTTCAAGAAGTACTAATAAGCCCTAGCTGGCTTGGCTCAGTGGATAGAGCATCAGCCTGCAGACTGAAGGGTCCCAGGTTCGCGTCTGGCCAAGGTCACGTGCCTGGGTTTTCGGCTCGATCCCCAGTGGGGGGATGCAGGAGGCAGCCAATCAATGATTCTCTCTCATCATTGATGTTTCTAACTCTCTCCCCTTCTCCCTTCCTCTCTGAAATCAATAAAAATATTTATAAAAAAGAAGTACTAATAAGCACACATTTCAATTAAATGTAATGTTAAATATGAGCAGTTGAAATATTAAATAATTACTTTAATAACCTATGGAATCAGTATTCCAGATTATAAAAACACAAGTATTGGTCAGGGGAGGTTTGGGGTAAAAGCCAACAAAATAAAAAAGAAGAGTATGAAAGGGGATAAATAGTGATGAAAGGAGATTTGACTTAAAGAGGCAAACATGCAATATAATATACAGATGATGTATTATAGAATTGTATGCCTAAAACATATATAATTTTATTAACCAATGTCAGCCCAATAAATTCAATTAAATAGCATTTTAAACATAACAAAGTGCGAGTCTTCAGTGGTATGTGTGGGACGGTGGAGAATATTTTCATGGGCAAAGGGACAAGTAAAGATATTTTTTAGGACACTAATAATATGAACAAAAGAAATATAACAAATTGATGTTCTTTAAAAGCAAGTGTTGTGAAAAATCAAAGGTTAGATTAAAAAATATATCAGAATATGTAACGAGCTCTCACAACTCAACAGTATAAATATAAACCGACCAATTAGAAATGGCTAAAAGGGTTTAGAAGACACATCACAGCTCAGCTGGGGTGACTCAGTAGTTGACCATCGACTTATGAACCCTTTAAGAGGTCACTTGTTTGATTTCTGGCCAGGGCACATGCCTGGGTTTCAGGCTCGATCCTCATTTGGGTGCAGGAAGCAGCCAATCGATGTTGATATTTCTATCTCTCCTCCCTCTCCAAATACAATAAAAGCATATTTTTAAAAAAGACACATCACATAAAAAATCTGAAGGCCTAAAATCAAATAAAAATATTCTCAACATTAATATTCATCAGGAAAATGCAAATTAACAACATGAATAACACTAGTACACATTCACTATAGAGGAGCTGAAATAGGAAAGACTGACAAAAACAAAGTGTTTGGTAAATATGTGAAACATACATTGCTGATTGAAATGCAAAATGATACATATACATTGGAAACCTCTTGGCTAAAATTAAAAATAACAATGCCAAGTATTGAGGAACTAGAAGAGGCAGAAATTTCTTAACTCAGAAATGTAAATGACATAACTATTTTGAAAAAATGCTTAGCAGTTTTTCATAAATTTAAGAGAACACAAATCCAGCCCAGCAATTGCATATTTTTATTGATTTCAGAGAGGAAGGGAGCAGGAGAGATAGAAACATCGATGATGAGAGAGAATCATTGATCAGGTTCCTCCTGCACTCTCCCCAATGGGGATCGAGCCCACAATCTGAGCATGTGCCCTTGACAGGTATCAAACCTGGGACCCTTCAATCAGAAGGACAACACTCTATCCACTGAGCCAACTGTCTAGGGCAAGAGTTGATTTTTGCTGTTTATCTTTATATTAGTTCCTTCCAAGTTAGAGGATACAATTCTTTTACTGTTGTTATTAAGATTTTTATTTTTATTTTTTGGTGGCCTGGTATTATGTATAGTTTGTATAAGTATATAATGTATGCATGAAAACATTTCAAATTCTTTTATCTCTACATGATAGGGGTAAATATTATATATGTCAATGAGAAAATATATTTGTTCAATGAGTTGTTCAATTTATATTCTCACTAATTTTATTTTCTGCTCAATACTTATAAGTATACTAAAACCTAAAAAGGTGGATTTCTCAACCTCATGTGATATTTATGCTGCTTAGTGTATGTATTTATTTGGAACTATGTTAAATAAAACAAAAAATGTACAGGTGTTACATTTTTTTGGTATAGTCCTCCTATAGACCTTTACTAGTAAAGATCCACTTTAGAGCTCTATATTAGTTCTATACATTAGCTTTACAAGTGTGTTTATTATTGGAGGCATATATCAGCTTTATTTATATTGTTATATTATCATTTTAAATCACTAAATTTTAATACAAATTTTAGTCCATTATGTTTGTTATATTTACTGATATTTTATTTCTACCTATTAACTTTTGCTTTTAATTTACCTTTATTTATTTTTTCTTCCCCCTCTTCCGAGTACCCTGACTTTTATTTTCAGAGATTGATCAAGTTTTCTCTATTTCACATTTTGCCATACTGCTATGGTAAGAATTAATATAATTTCTCTAATACTTTCAACAATAAAGATTTAAAAATTTATTTATCTCCTTTTAGTATTAAACATTAAACTTTTATTCTATATACTTAGCAAGTACAATAATACTAATTATTTCTCTGATTCTCACATAAAACAACTTTCAAACTCCCCAATTAAAAAAATTTAAATATTAAAATTTTTAAATTTTTTTCAATATTAAAATTTTTTAGAAGTTTCACAAGATAATTTAATGTTTAAATTTTTGATAACTTTTAGTATTCATTGGTCAATAAAAATTATCATCATTGTTGTAATAATAACTAGTGGCCTGGTGCATGGAGGAGGGGGTGTTCCTCAGCCCAGACTGCACCTTTTCCAATCTGGGACCCCTCAGAGGATGTCCTACTGCTGGTTTACAGGGATCAGGCCTAAACTGGCAGTTGGACATCCCTCTCTCAATCTGGGACTGCTGGCTCCTAACCACTCGTCTGCCTGCCTGCCTGCCTGATTGCCCCTAACCACTCTTCCTGCTGGCCTGCTTGCCCCCAACTGCCCCCTGTCGCCGGCCTGCTTGCCCCCAAATGCCCCCCTTGCTGGTCTGCTTACCCCCAATGACCCTGCACCCCACCAGCCTAATCACCCACAACTGCCATCCCCTCTTAGCCTCTAACTGCCTCTACCTCAGCCCCACCACCATGGCTTTCTCCAGAAGAATGTCCAGAAGGCCTCCTGGATGGTCTCCCAGTCTAATTAGCATATTACCCTTTTATTCATATACATAGAGGCCTGGTGCATGGATGGGGGCTGGCTGGTTTGCCCTGAATCAGGATGGGGGTTCCCTTGGGGCATGGGCGGCTTGGGCAAGGGGCCTGTTGTGGTTTTCAGGCTGGCCATGCCCCATGGGGTGAGGATCCCTGCTGGGGTGCCTGGTATGCCTGGATGAGGGGCTGAGGGCTGTTTTCAGGCTGGCCACACCCCTTCAAGTTGAGGGTCCCCGCTGGGGTGCCTGGCCAGCCTGGGTGAGGGGCTGAGGGCCATGTTCAGGCTGGCCACACCCCATTAAGGATGGGAGGTACTGCTGGGATGCCTGGCCAGCCTGGGTGAAGGGCTGAGGGCTGTGATCAGCCTGCCCATACCCCCTTCAAGGTGGGGGTCTCTACTGGGGTGCCTGGCCAGCCAGAGTGAGGGGCTGAGGGCTGTTTGCAAACTGGTCACACCCCCTTCAGGGTGGGGGTCCCTACTGGGGTGCCTGGCCAGCCTGAGTGAGGGGCTGAGGGCTGTTTTCAGGCTGGCCATACCCCCTTCATGACGGGGATCACCACTGGCGTGCCTGCCCAGCCTGAGTGAGGGGCTGATGGCTGTTTGCAGGTTGGCCACGGCCCCGGGCAACCCAAGCTCCCACAGCGGCTGGAAGCAGGTATCTGGGATTTATTTAGCTTCTATAATTGAAACTTTGTAGCCTTGAATGGAGCTGAGGGCTGGCCAGGGCAGGCGGGAAGCTGGGCTTCCTCCATCGCCAGGGTCAACCCAAGCCTCTTGTTTGCTCCAGCTTGGTGGCTGCAGCCATTTTGGTTGCGTTTATTTGCATACTTGGTCCTGATTGGCTGGTGGGCGTAACTTGTGGGCGTGACCTGTGGGCATAGCTTGTGAGTATAGCAGAGGTATGGTCAATTTGCATGTTTCTCTTTTATTAGATAAGATTATTATTTTGTAATCTCAGAGACTATTCACAGTTGCCCAAATTCTATTGGTAGGTGGGAAATTAGACACTAGTGGCTGGAGTTGGGTGTGCCTGGAGGTGTCACAGAGGCCAGAGCAACATTGCCTTCAGACCATCTCTCCGCAGCAGTTCCTGAAGCAGACCATCAGCAGGTGGATTTAGAACTAGCTGGTTCTCAGCACTAGTGAAGAGGAAAATGAGATGAGCACAATGGGGCCTAACTAGGACTCAAGAATAATTATAATAAAACTAGTGACCCAGTGCATGGATTCGTGCACATTGAAATAAATTAATTAGAAGGTGGCCAGTGGGGTAGGACTGGACGAGACAGGCCAGACACGCCCTGGAACCAACTTCCCGTGGTCCCTCCCAGGTGTCTGCAGAGTGAGCGGGGTCCCTCCAGCAGGTGGGATCCCTTGGCCTTCCCTTGGCCTGGCCTTTGGGGATCAGGCCAAAACTGGCTCTCTGATGCTCCCTAAGGGAGTGTGAGAGGGCACTCTGCAATGTTGCTGTCGTACAGGGTGTGGAATGCAAATGCAAGTGTGCAGTAAACCAGATTTCGGGTCGACAGTGCCCCAGCAACAATATAACCCATGGCCGAAGGTGGAATTTCTCCCCTCTCTTTAGTCAACTCCCCTATAATGTTTTTAATTATCTTGCTAAGGATTTATTGTGTATCCTACTTCTGAAAATTCATGGGTTCATAAAGCTGAGAAATTCTCAGCCATTATCTCTTTGAATATTGTTACCTTTCCTTTGTTTTTTCTCTATATATATTTTTTTTTTTTTTGGTAAGGATTATATAGTTGTATAGAGGTCATTCATTATGTCTAGTATTATTCTTAACCTCCCTTTTGTATGTCATATCTCATCTCTTTTAGATTCTATGCTATATACAAAATAATTTTAAAAAATTACCTTTCATTTTACTAATTTTTCTTTTTAACTGTCTAATTCAATTATTAACTTTTCCATGTGCTTTTATTTATTTTATTTCTTAAAGTTAAGTTTAGTTTCTGTTCAATCAACATCTGTATAATTTTATATAGTCATGTTCTATTTTTCATTTTTCAATTCTGTTTTTTTTCAACTTAATTATGTTAACATGTACATTATGTTTTCTGAAGTCTAATCCTGATGTTTGTATTAGTACAGACTCCAAACCATGGTGTCTGCCAACCCCCTTGTGTCTTGTAATTTCGCATTGTGAGCTAGACTTAATCTACTGGATTATTTTCCATCTTGCATGGCACACATTTCTCAGTATATCAGCAGTAAAGAAGCACTTTTTTGGGGGGAAATTCATCATGGAGTTTTACTTTTCTAAATAAAATAATAATGAATTATTAGAATTAATTAAATGAACAGAAAAAAAATACAAATGTACTTGGGTTTTTAAATACATTTGTCAAAATTATAGTAATCACTCTGCCATATTGCTGTAACCATATCTAACACTCTCTATTTTGCCCTTATTTTGCAAATAATGAATCGCAAACAGTAAATGAACTAGCACCAATCCACACATCACACGATAAGTAGCACTGCTCTAGGATGCTTTTGTATTTGCTCTGTCATGCATGGCATTTTTTTAACTGATGTGAGAGAAAATTTTACTTTTAACTGTTGGTTGAAAGATTCTCAGATTATTTAAGGATAATGTAAATTTGAAGCTCACACCTACTTGAATTACAAGCCAATGTTTACAAATTCTCAGAATATGTATTTTTCTCAATAATAGGCCATGTAGAGGAATAAAAGCTTCATTTCTACCTCTCAGATCGAAGAATGGATATTTTTCTTGTGCATTTTTTCCCTTTCTGTGGAGCTCCCAATGGCAATAGCTGATCTGTGTCAGCATAGACTTCCAAACTTATTCCTTAGATAGATCACAACCTCCTATTCCATTAACCTAATCTCCAGTCAAATGAAAAGTTCATTTCTTTAATTTGAAGTCCTGTCATTATTTCTCACCTTTGCATTGAAAAGCAAGTTATTCATATTTTATCTTCCTATTATTCAGTCCAAAATAATCCTAGACCCTAATACATTCCCAGTAACACTATACCTGACCTTGAATTTGAAGATTTCTTAGCTTCTGTGTCATTTTTCTCTACAATCCTTAAATTTTATTAAAAGCTTTTTTCTACAGATAAAACTGAATCATCACTTCTTTGCAACCTCCCAATTGATAACTGATAATATTTTAACATTACCTATATAAGTATAAAGGAAATTATACAAACAATTAACATAACAAATCATACAAACACTTTACACAACAAAGGAAAGAAAATATATCTAAAATGTTATTCTCCCTCTCAATTCCAAGATAGGCTGAAACTATAGGCAACTATAGGCTATGTACAACAGACATCTAAAACAAAGTGATACCATGGTAGAAAATAGAGGGTAAGAAAAGTATATTATTGAAACTCTGAAAAAAATAAAGCAATAATCACAATATTAATAACAAATTATATCAAATCTACAAAATACAACAAATGGAGAGAGTAAACTTCATTAAAGCCAATCATAAATATTGGTCCAGGCACTAGCGTCATGAGTTAATAGTACATGATGATACATAGTAGCAGCAGAAATCAGAACAAGACTAAACGGATAAAATATTTTTTGATAGTGGCAAATTCTGAAAAAAAACAGAAATAAATATAACCTATGTTAAAGTTAAGGATGCACAATGTAGAGGTAGATTATGTAATATGGTCAAGGAAGACTTTTCTCAGGTGATTTTTGAATTGTTATCTGAGAACGGATGGGAGCCAACAAAGAAATATATAGGGCAATATAGCTCTATCCCAGTTGCACACTGGAATCACCAGGGTGTGTTTTTTTTAAATATACCTTGAGCCCAAGCTGTAGGCAGCTGCCTAGGTTGCCTTGTATCTAGGTAAGTGTTACACTGCTGGGAGAACAGCAGCCGGAAGCTGGTTGGCATTCTGGGAGAACAGCAGCCGAAAGCTGGTTGGCATTCTGGGAGAACAGCAGCCAGAAGCTGGTTGGCATTCTGGGCCTGCTTCATACCAACTCTGTTGTTAAGTATACCAGGATGCCCGCAGAGTATATATATATATATCTTGATTGTTCCCTCCTCTAATCTCCAAAATTTTAATTTTGATTTCATTGCTTTGGGTTGGGGCACAGGCATTGTTATACATTAAACTTCTCCAGGTGGCTACAGTGTGCTTTTGTGGTTAAGAACCTTGGCCAGTGGGTTTCCAACTTTTCTACACATTAGATCACCTGAAGAATTTTTTAAAATCTCAATTCTTAGACTGTGTTTGCAATCTCTAAGGCCAGGTCTAAGGCATCAGTAACCTTTCATAACAACCCAGTTTATTCCATTGTGCAGCCACTGTCAGGAACTGTGCGCTAGAGGAAGAATGTTCTAGGCTGAGAAAAGAGACAATTCCGTTTCCAAGGCAGGGATAAGCTTGATGTTTTCAAGGACAAAATAAAGGCAGTAATAATGGAGAATAAAAATGTGTTACAAAATAAAGAAATGACAGTTTTAATGAAAATCATTTAGCAATGATTAATCAGTAGAATGATCAATTAGTAATTTATATTTTAAATATTTCTCTGTGGCCACTACATGAAGATTAGACAATATACACAAAAGCATGAAAGCATTTAACTAGTCCCAAGCTAATGAATACAATCTAAAGTGAGGATAAGGAATTAATTAAAATCTAGAGGAAGAAAAATGGAAACAATTAAAGGGAGTATTTTGTAAAACACTATACAAATAATCTCAAAAATCAAGTGAAGTATATGTTTTTAGTAAAATATGCATAAAATTTTAATAGACTGCTTACAAAAATAATATTGAAAGATTATCAAAGAGCTCCCTATAAAATTTTAACAAGGTCTGCATTGTTTTGTTGTCAAATTCTTTCAAGTAATAAGTGAGTAAACACATCCAAATACTATTTAAACTTATCCAAAACATAACTTTCAAAACAAGAGTTCTATAGTTTTGAAGTTATGATAGCACTGATAGCAAAAGTTGATAAAGATACAAAACCAGCTAGCCAAAATAACTATAGACAAGTCTCACTTATTAGAAAATACCAAATTCTAAGAGAAAGTATCAAATCAAATTAATATATATATATATAACATTTGTGAGCAACTGGGTTTCATCCCAGACATGCAAAGGTCATTTCCTTTGGAAAAACATGCTAAAAAAAATATCAATTAACACACAAGCAAAGACACTTAGGGAAACTGAAATTGTATCTACATAAATTTAATAAGTAGTCACTTGCTCCTCACGCACACTACATGAATTCTATGGGTTGCTATCTGGAGAGGCTCTATTGAGCTCTACTAGGCTACGTTGAGCTGAGCTAGGCTGACTAGATTCTTTAACTGGATACAGGCTAAAGAACTTACCGTCTGGGACATGTTATCCTAATGACAGTTGGTCATAACACAGATCTATTTTAAAGCTTCTACACATATGTATCATTGGACAAAGTAAGACATTTGACACAGCCCAAAGTCAACAAGGTAGGAAATGCATGCAAAGAATGAAGAAAAAAGTTACTGGGAACAAATCATGCAATCTACCCCCTCAAAAAATAAACAAACATAAGTAAACAAATAAAAACGTTAATATTCTAGAAATTGAAGGGTTGTTTTTGACATTAAAACATAGACAGAGCTATTGAAAACTAAAAGTCAATATATAGCTTACCAGTTTAATATAAAACACATTTTCATTTAACTGAACTAAATGAAACAGATGCTTGCTTTATCAATATTATTGAACAATATTCTGGACAATACACCAGTGCAATTAGAGAAGAGAAGAAAATAAGTGGTATATAAATTTTCAAGGAGAATGACAATTTATTACTTATTGTAGGTGGTATGACTATATGAGCAAAAAGAATTTGAGATTAAACTGCAATCAACAAGCAGTAAAAGAATTAAAAATGTGGGTGGTAAGCCAATTAGTATAAAAAGTAGCTTTCCTATATGCAAACAATGACAGGTTAAAAATAGCAAAAGAAAAATTCCATTGGAATTTACATTAATATTAATGATAATAAGAGTGCATTTAACCAGAGATATACTGAATCAATATGAAAAATATTATAAATCCATGATTTATTATATGACAGACATTATACAATTGAGAGATAGCAATAGTCTAGAATGAACAGTAAGAAAGACAGTGTCTTTTGATAAAAAGACATATTATAATTCTCCCTAAATTAAATTCATAAATTCTATTCAATACCAATTAAAATTCCATCAGCCTTTTTACTTGGGGGGCACATGACAAAATGACACTAGGGTTCATGTGGGGGAATAAATATGTGACAATATCCAAGAAATTTAAAAAAAGATCAGTAATGAGACCCTTTTCAGATATTAAAAAGGCCACTAATAAGGGATTGGTGAGATAAATTCCAATTATTTTATATAATCATTGATATAAAGCTATTAAAAATAGATGTGCATATGCCATATGCAAATTATGAGAAATGCTTGAAATATATAAACATAAATAAGAATTTAAATACAAAAACACACATCACATGTTCCTGCACAAATACGAGAAATTAAGTGGTTACATATTTATAGAAGCATTAGTTTACATATTTATAGATTTTCCTGTAGGGGAAAAACTTGCCCTTTTTATTTTCTTACTTCCTTTTTGCCACATGCATGTATTATTTTAGTTTTGTTCTTAATTTAGTTCTTCAAACACTTCCCAATGCTTCTGGGATTATGATGTATCCAAGAATTGCAATGAAATTTGTATTCATAACAAATATTATTTTAAGACATTATAGAACAACATAAGTTCAGATCGTTATATGAAACACTTTAATAACATTTACTTTATTAATACCTGTACTGTTCTATTAGCTTTAAGGTTTTCATTTGCCCCTGCAGATATAGATTTCTCATAAATTTCTTTGGTCATAATTGTAATACTAACCTCTAAAAGATGAAGTGTTCCCATTTTGCAATAGCTGAAACCGAGCTATTTTGATAAGTTTTTACTCATTTTAACTTGTCAGGTAGATGTATTACTTTTCAAAGGAGCCAGTCAAAAATATCTGGGACATCCTTACTCAGTAAAGAGCTAGGTTAACGTTGTTCCGTTGAGATACTTCAAGTTTACAAAACTTTGAGTGAAGAATATGCTCACCTCCCTGTTTGCTCAAGGAGCCAGGTAACTAGCCTCTCACTAAAAAAAAAAAAGAAAAGAAAAGAAAAAGAAAAAGAAAAGAGAAAAAAAATCCCACTATTATTTAAACCCTATTCTTCGGTGGTGTTTTCAACTTTTAACTAGAAGGATCCAAGACATCATGACTTTTAAATATAATTTTTTATTATCTGAAATGGGTGAATGCCTAATATAAGTTCCTGAAAGAGTTGGAAAGTTAATGAAGGTTTAATGCAAAGGAGATACGTCACATCACCTTAGTTGCAGCAGCATCACTAAAACAACCTTGCCCAGGAATCTGGCCCTAAGGAAGCATATTTGATGTTGAAACAAGGTCTCTTTGCTATTTATTTCATTCCATGTCCATCTGCTCTGTTGAGATTGTGCCAACTCACAAACTGGTCTGCTATTTTCAGTAGGCATGTGCCAAAGCCACACATGGTTTAGACTGGCAGATTACATAAGGCTGTGAGTATCCACTATAATAAAAATTGTCTTTTGCCCAGTATGTTTGATCCTTAAATTGCTCACTGAGCAATCATTAACTCTCAAAAATTCCCTTGAAAGAAGTACATATCAGTAGTTTACTTTATAGTTAGGGAACTTTGACAGGAGATAAAGCGACTTAACCAGAACTGCAGGTGAATCTGAATGAAATGTCTGGTTTGGTTTACCTAGAACTACATCTTGTCACCTAAGTCTTTGATAATTGTATGGCGGGGCGGAGGGGCAGGTGTATTATGAGTCTAGAAACCTTTACTTTCAGACCAGTAATTAAACTAATATATTTCCCTCATATTAGTCTACTTTGTTGCTTATTTAGGACTTAATGGACTGATAATATCAGAGGACCATTTAGAAGAAGCTTTAGGAATATTTCCTAGTTGAACAGAATTCTTTTTTTAAAATTGTTATTGATTTCAGAGTGGAAGGGAGAAGGAAAGATAGAAACATCAATGATGAGGGATAATCATTGATTGGCTAAGCTACATAATCCTGCATGCCCCCTACTGGGGTTCCAGCCCACAACCTGGGCACGTGACCTGATGGGAATCCAACCATAACCTCCTGGTTAGTTAATAGGTCAACACTCAACCACTGAGCTATGTAACTGGGCCCAACAGAATTCCTTAGCTACTTTGAACATAACTTTCTTAGAGTAATAAATTCAGATAATATTGCAAGTTTCAACACAACAATTTTTTAATGAAAATTGCATAAGAAAATAATTATAAAAATGCATAAACTTATATTTCTAAATATCTAAATATGGTATTATAGGAAAGCTTCATTAACATTAGAGTTAAAATAAGAGTTTTAGTTGGATTAATTGAAACTTGTCTTCTTGATCAAAATAAAATTCTAGGTGTGTAAAAAAGTCAAATTTAAAATTTTCTATGCTATTTTATTAAGAAATTTGCTGAGCATTCAGATAGCATACCATTCACATTTGTGAATTGCATGAGTCTGAACAAGATATAGAAAATGTTCACTTATTACTAATATTTTTAAAAACCTTAAGAGGCAAAAAAATAAATAGAGATACCAATATGGTTAAAATGTAGTAGTAATTAATATAAAGT
This sequence comes from Myotis davidii, assembly GCF_000327345.1. Taxonomy (NCBI): domain Eukaryota; kingdom Metazoa; phylum Chordata; class Mammalia; order Chiroptera; family Vespertilionidae; genus Myotis; species Myotis davidii. The sequence goes on along the minus strand of NW_006293776.1, from coordinate 633,090 downwards.
CACCTTTCTCGCTGAAGCCAGTTTGGCTTAGTGGATAGAGCGTCGGCCTGCGGACTGAGGGTTCCCAGGTTTGATTCCGGTCAAGGGTATGTACCTGGGTTGCGGGCACATCCCCAGTAGATGTGCAGGAGGCAGCTGATCGGTGTTTCTCTCATCGATGTTTCTAACTCTCTATCTCTCTCCCTTCCTCTCTGTAAAAAAAATCAATAAAACATATATATATAAAAGGTCACCTGTAAAAAAGTCAATAAAATATATATATATAAAAGGTCACTTTTCTCTAGAGCCTAATAAAAATTCTAAGTTTACAAGGACACAGTAAAGAAGGCTTGCATAGGAAAAACCTATGTAAAAATCACATTGGAGTTTTGTTTAGCTTCATAATCAGTGTGATGTAGCCAGACCATTATACTCACTGAGGGGCACCATATTTTAAGAGAAATTTAATAAATAGAAGCAGAGAGCACAGGCAGGATTGTGAAAGGCCCTATCACTCCAAATTATATCATGCGTAGTGAAATTAGTGAGATTACTTAACCTGAAGAATTTAGGTCAAGACACAACAAATATTTCAAAATATTTGAAAGATCATGTGTGAACATTTATATAGCTATGGTTTGTATGATTCCAGAGAAGAGGAAAAAAATCCAACAACTAAATGTTACTGAGAGACAGATTTCAATTCAAATGGAGGAAAAACTTTCTTTAAATAGAACTACTTAAAAACTGAATGTTTTTTCAAAGATAAAAATGCTTGAAAGACTTTATATAGAGGCTAGAAGAGTTTTTGTAAATAGCATATGAAAGGGGATTCAATCATCTATCAGGAGAGGAAGGTAAGATTTGGAGCATACACTTCAGTGTTCCTTTTAATTGATACGCACTCTAAATGAGAATGGTCCAGATTAAGCTAAGGACAATTGGTGGAGCTCATAGCGCATACACACACATATACAGAGTGGGGCAAAAGTAGGTTTACAGTTGTTCATACAGAAATAATATAATAATTTATATATTTGTGTTTACCATATTAATGGCATGATATGTTTGAATGCAAGCATGACTGGTGAATTGAAATTTTTTTATGTTGTTAAAAGTTAAAGTCTTAAATATTTATTAGACCTTTAGAACGGAGAAATTTGGATTTCATTCTTTTAAAACCCAAATAGCTTGTTTTTGATATCACGGGAATTCCTGCCCTATTTACATAGTTAAAATTGAGTAGAGATAAAAGTAACAGGGCAGCGCAAACCCGGACAGAAAGGTGAGCCAGAGGTGGCCTCCTTAAAGATGACAGAGAAGGCCTGGATTTGCTGTAGGAGGCAGGAGGCCACCAGTAAAGGGCTTCGAAGGGAATGGTTTGGTCTGAACAACTACAGAAGAGGGAAATGTTAAGCTCTCAAAAGCTTTCCAAAATAAAAGGGACATGGAGAATACACGATTTGATGTGTTCTAACCCCGTTATCTAACTGAGAGGCACACAGGAAATGGGCCAGATAAAACTGACACTTATCAGGAACGAGTAGATACACCCTTAACCTGATGACTCCATGGACAGACTACAAGGAAGAGGCTTACTCATTCTGGGCAACAAGTTCAGCATTGCCACTGAGGGATAAGACCCTAACAAAGGAAGGCAGAAGTAAGTCTTCGGACATGAGATGGAAGCCTAATGGGGCTGGGCAGCAATTCCCGTTGCCTAGTGCAGAAATGACTTTTACAATGAACCTCAGCAAGGGACTGCATCTTCCACGTGCCTGTGTCACCAGGTGAGTAGTCATTTGCTTTGAGATAATTTAAAAAAAAATTCTGTATATTTATCTACACCAACTGGGTAAGCAATTTTCCAGGCCCTTAATTCTTCCTCACCACCACCACCCCCCACCCCGCCAGGTATATAATAGAAGAATATTCACTTGAAGAAGTTATTTTTAAATATGTTAATTTTATATATGTATTTATATATATATCGTTTATTTATAATTTCCACTAATAAATGAGTTTAACAGAAAACATTTTAGATTCTAAATGCTCTTTGTTGAATGCATACTTACACAGCAAAGGTTCGTCTGCTTGAGCTAATGATGCTTTCAATAAACCACATTCCAGAGGGGTTAGCTAGCTCCATTAAGGAAAGTAGTTCATTGACCTCCTAGAGAGGGAGAAAGAGAGAATTTATGGTGTTTGTTCATCTTCTGCAATAGGAATCCAGATACAAATCACTTAAGAAGAAAGAGAGTGAAGATCTCCAGGTTGGAGAGTAATTTACAGGTTGATGCTGGATCACATAAGAATTGCTTAATTGGCCCTAACCGGTTTGGCTCAGTGGATAGAGCGTCGGCCTGTGGACTGAAAGGTCCCAGGTTCGATTCCGGTCAAGGGCATGTACCTTGGTTGCGGGCACATCCCCAGTAGGAGGTGTGCAAGAGGCAGCTGATCGATGTTTCTCTCTCATCGATGTTTCTAACTCTCTATCCCTCTCTCTTCCTCTCTGTAAAAAATCAATAAAAATATATTTTAAAAAAATTGCTTAATTGAGGGGAAAACTGAGTAACCCTAAAAATAACAAATCCAATCCTGAATTAAGCCCACTGCAAATAAATGGTATTAAGCCCTTTTCAATCGCTTCACTCATTTCTCTCTATATTTCCTCCATAAAGAAACCTAACATAGTGCCCATAACTAGTAAAGTAGGATATAGCAAGTGGGTGACAGGTGCCTGAATCTCAATATGAGATTGTGTGAACAAAAATTCCTTAATGGAGGGTGAGGTTCAATTTCATCAAATGTCTGGATGCTTAGTGGTGCTTACTTTCGCAGAACCTCAATTCAGGGAATTTCAAATAAATTGTCCAAGCCTTAGACAATTCCGAAAATTCACTTGTGAGATGATGAACCACACCTTTTGCATGTTTTATGTAAACAGATTGAAAGAAATGTTCATATCTTTTTCTAACAGGAGGTTTCATAGTTCTCTTTTCCTTTTAAAAGAGGAACCTAGATTTACATTGTTAAATAGTTTGCAGCGTAAGTATTAATTGCTTGATAAGGCAACCATAAATGTAGAAGAAACACACATGAAATAGTGTTTATTGTTCTTTACCATCATTTTCTTTATTTAATTGCATTCTGTGTGTTTATACTTGCAACCTTTAATTTTTAAAACATTCTTTATGGCTTAATATCAAGTCAACTGAATCATCAGGCTTACCCTCTCCTTAAAATACAACAATGTGATCAAATTCTAGTTGGAAATGCATTTTTTAGTGAGTTCATCATAAAAAATTTGAATAAAAGATCATTTATAAATGTGTGTTAAACATTCTTTGACATTCATTTCTATTCATCTTGACAGTAAAAAAAAGTTTCAAACATGGAAATGGACAGAAAAGTACAATGAGCAAGTCTAACTTAAATAATCACTTAAACTTAAGTCATGCAGGGAACATTTATTATAATAGAAGTACTTGAAATTACATGGGAAAAAGCTATGACAATTGGCAGATTATGATTCAAGTACCTGTAAATTTTTATGACACCGTAATGTTTTAAAAAACGTAAGAGTAGAAAATCCATATGCTCTTCAGTTTAGGATAAATTAATAAAATTCTGCATATTATTATCTACTTTAGTGGTATTTTTGTGATGTCTTCAGTTAAATTCAAACTACTGTAAATCAATTCAGTAATAGTTACTGAAATAAAGAGAAAGAAGATAAAACCGTGAATAAATGTACCAAGAAAAAAACATTACAGTTTTGGCATGTTTATAGTTCAACAGGACATTAAGTTAGCAATTCAGCAAAAATGAACCTTCCAAAATATTTAAAAGTACTGATTTATTCTTTTATACAATCAGGTTAGTGATTTTTTTTTAAAGATTTTGTCCATTTGTGGACATTTATTTCCCGTTGAAGCCATGGCTAGTTTATTGCACTTTAGCTAGATAACCCAGGAACTATCTTTTAAAAATATATATATCTTTGCTGTTCAAAGCATTATAGATGCCCCTTCCTCCCTTGACCCCCTCCACCTTGCACTGCCCCTCCCCGCCCCCAGGCCTGCCACACTATTGCCTGTGTTCCCATATGCATATATAGATAAACAGTTGGAGCTATCTTTTTAAAGAGAGGACAACCATAGTTTTTCTCAAGATTGAATATATGGCTTTGGCAGTTTGCTGTCTGAAATAGAGCAAGGCTACTTTTCCAGAGTCTGCTATTTATCTCTTAAGAGAAAAAAAATACACACACACACACTAAAGTTTGACTGACACTAATTTCCTGAACAAGATACCCTAGAAATTCCAGTTTATCTCATAAAATCATAACAGACAGGGTTTGTGATGTCCCCTCTGCAAGATTCTTTATTCTGTCAGTTTATAGCGTTTGAAATGACGGAAAGGGGTGCGTTCCTTTCATATGCCATCCAGGAGAACAGAACCTGTCACCAACAGTGTAATGTGCTGTGTATTATCACTCTGAGTGATCCAGAGGCCCAGAGACTGTCATCGTTTTAGACTGTACAAGTCAACACAAATAAAAGTGAGGAGGCACATGATAATGTTTGAGATAGATCCAGGCTCATTCTGGCCATTACTTTTTATTCAAACCTTAGAAATGACATGATGTGAAAAATGAGCCTATGTCTAGTTCAGTGCCCATTAGTGTGTGAGCACATTATCTTCCACTTTTCACATCGAATCTCTCTGCACTCACTCTGCCAGTTAGAGCTCGGCAACCTGTCAGCTTATGGGGGTTTTGACTTCTCTTTCTAAAAATTTTTATGTTATTATAAATAAATAGTAAAACCACCTCTTTGTTGATAAATTGCAAACAATTTGAGCAACTCATTCAAAAAATTAGTCACGGTATTTCTTAAAGTTTCTTAGAGATAATTCTTCTGTAGCTAAAAAATTACAGATGGCATCTACCCTGTTATTTTGAACAGAAGATACTCATTGAGAATCATTTTTAAAAGCTAATTAGAATTTACATATACATAAATAAGCTAAGTATTTTAATCTGTTTGGAAAAAACATTTTCAGTGAGAGAGCTTTGCCCTATCATTTCTTTAGATCATTTCATATATAAATACCTCAGCTTTCCCTATTAAAAATGGAATAAATAGTATACATTCATGCCATAAAAGACTCAGGACTACTTATTTTATGTAGAAATTTCTTGCTGAAGAAAAGCCTGGTGAATATTTTTACAGTCTTGTCAGTTGCCAGCATTCCACATCGCCTCCACAGATATAAAAGAAACATCTTTGCGCCTGATGTGGGAGAAATCAATTAATTTATCATATCACTCTTTAAGTGTCACATTATTTTGGCCAGTGGTGGCAAATTGAACTATAAAAATGTACTTTTCAACAACTCTATAGGATAGAAAACTTGACAGCCCTCAAAGTGTAGCTATGCCATCTTTAAAAATAGCTGAAAGCACACACACACATTTTGAACATAAATCCGTATCCTGAAGAGCTTTTAATATGCTCACTTGCATTAACAGTAGCTAGACAAATCCATAATTTTTCATTTGTAATCTTTAATGATTCCCAATATTCTCACAATATTGCTCAGTTAGCATGTAAGTAGAATTAGGCACATTTTAAAGGTTTTCCTAAAGATATGAACACTAAACATGAGATCATTATGGTTCAGTCATTTACATTACAATGTACATTATTTAAATAAAATTTCAAACATCATTATTGCATATGACTTTAAATGATATGATTGGTAATTTTTAAAGGTTCCTGAATAGTATTCAGCTTTGCCATTCCACCATCATTTATTATTGCCTCACATTGAGTTATATTCCATTTCGTGAACAGAGAATCAGCCCAACCAAATCTGACAATTGTATAAAAGAAGCTGAATTTCTTGTTAGCAAACTTTCCCATGTGTCCTGTAGCAGGAGGTAACAGAGTGGTTTATGATGAGACTTGGTTTATGTTAGAGTCAAAAGCCTTTCCCTTGTAGACTGGAGCATTGTTTGGATATCATAATTTCTTACATTGGAAAATGGTTTACAGTATTTTCAGTTCTCTTTCGAAATGTCAATGATAGGCATTACTGTCTGTGCAGAAATTAAATGGTACCACATTGGAAAAATGGTAGATGAAAAACATTTATTTTAACTTCATCTTCCATTTTCTTCTGCATGGGTTAGCATCCTGTGTGATTTATGGCAAAGATGATGGCCTGGATGAACAAAATTGTGTGTACTGCTTGAGAGAGATATTAGAAATACCATGATGACTTTCTATGGTCAGTATTTTGTCCCAATATCACAAAATATTGGTGACATTAGTTGAGGTTTATTTTAAAACTAGAGGCCCAGTGCATGGATTTGTGCACTGATGGGGTCCCTCAGCCTGGCCTGCACCCTCTCGCAATCTGGGACCCCTCAGGGGATGTCGGATAGCTGGTTTCAGCCTGATTCCCACAGGCCCTATCCAGACAGGAGGGAGCCTGATCCTGTGCATTAAGCATCTGTCCCCTGGTGGTCAGTGCACATCATAGCAATTGATTGACCAGTTGTTCAATCATTCCGTCACTTAGGCTTGTATATATATGCAGATTCCAATTCAAATGATAAATAGCTTAGCATTCCACTGAATGACCACCTTTAAGGGAAACTCAAACCTTATATTATAGGAAGGTGTGAGATACTGATACAGTGCATGATACAATAGACTATTTTATCTCTTTGATTTATGCAATATTTAAAAGAGTTCTATATCAACTATGTAACTAATTCATTTTTTAAATCAGGACTACATCACATAAGTTTATTGAAGATGTAACAGCAATGTTAAAATCAATGTTTACTCTTACTTTAATATGTTTTTATTGATTTGACAGAGAGAGAGAAAGACAAAGAAAGAGGGAGAGAGAGAGAAAACATCAATGAGAATGAGCCATCAATCTGTTGCCTCTTACATTCTCCCTGCTTGGATCGAGCCTGCAACCCAGGCATGTGCCCTAATCTGGAATTGAAGCCCTGACCTCTGGTGCATGGAACAAGGCTCAACCAACTGAGCCTCACCAATCAGGGCAACATGTTTAAATTTATTTTTAATCTTTACTAGAGGCCCGGTGCACAAGATTCGTGTACTGGTGGTGGGGAGGATTCCTCAGCCCAGCCTGTGCCCTCTAGCAGTCTGGGAACATTCAGGGGATGTTCACCTGCCAGCATCCAGACATCCCTCTCACAGTCTGGGGCTCTCACAGTCCGGGACCCCTCACTCCTTACTACCTGCCTTCAGTGGAGGTGGGAGAGGCTCCCACCACTGCTGCTGCGCTTGCCAGCTATGAGCTTGGCTTCTGGCTGAGTGGTGCTCCCCCTGTGGAAGTGCACTGACTACCAGGGAGCAGCTCCTGTGTTGAGCGTCTGCCCCCTAGTGGTTAGTGTGCATCATAGTAACCGGTCATTCTGCTGTTTGGTTGATTTGCATATTATGCTTTTATTATATAGGATTGTTGAAAGTATTACAGATGTCCCTTTTTCCCCCGCATTGATCCTCTTCACCCCTCACTCATTCTCCAACATGATTAATTCTTGACAACATAAATTTGTTACCAGCAGGCATCTAAATAACACATAATCTCTAGTAATTTAAAATTTACTCTCAATCCCCTTTTGCTTCAAAATAAGCTTAATATATGTGGACTAGCTTTCATATAAAATTCAGATTTAAACAATGAATTTATATATTTCCAACTCCTTTATAAGTGGCTTGTCTCTAAAATATTACTGATTTTTATATATTTTTGTCTTGACTGGCCCTTACTTTCTTCTTTTTCTTCTACTCTTTACATTTTTTTTTACTTCAAAAAGAGTCAAATACCTTACTTAATCCAGTTATTATTTTACATTTTTGAAAGAATTAGCCAACTGGTGATTTCCCTAACCTCAAATTTGAAAATTTATTTTTAGCATAAGCAGCATAATTAAAATACTGAGTGATATTCTATGTAATTAAAATCATATTATAATATACTTTATGTTTGTATTTTTTATAAGATTCTAAATACACCAAGAGTAAGCTGTTGGTCATTGACATGTTCTTCACCACCTGGTTGCTGTTTATGAGGTTCCTCACAAAGTACTTTGAGGATATCTACAAAAAGCTTCTCCTATCCTTGATGGCCTTACCTTTAATGGACTTTGGGGTCCTCTTCCTGCTGCTCCAGGTTGGCATCTACCTATGAGCTCCCCAGTGTTCCAAACAGGTGGCTTCATTGAATCCCTGACTTTGTAAATTAATTTTTTTTTTTTTTACTAATGCTGGAAGTGTCCCCCACCTGTGACCATCCAAACAAAGAAAAAAAAATATATAGGCATTGATGTTTTTAATATAACACATATTTAATCAAAGTTGTTTCAGTGTTTAGAATATAACATTTGAATTAAGTATTTTTAGAGTTTGGGTAATGTTAACTTTACAAGAGTATAAAACCTAATTATAAAATAAAAATGGAAACAGAGTCTACTCATAAATGCTACTTATTAGAGATAATTTTTTATTAAATGAAAACTCTAGTGGGCTACCTCAGAACAGAGGCTGGGGCTAGAAAAACTTATTTAAGTGTTTTCTTTCTTCTGTGTGGATTTTGCATTTTATGATCTAAAAAAATGTTCATATTTAAAAGAAGCCATTCTATAAAGAGTGATACACCATTATAAAAACAAAGTGATTAATAAAATCTCTGAAAAAGTTATTAGAAAAGGGACAGAGATCACATTTAAAAATTATTTTTAATTATCAGGTCTCTAGTTGAAAAAGTTGCTTGCAATGATTGTATTAAACAGGTTAGTTTTCTTTTATTATGTTTGGTCCCTTTAAAAAGATAATTTTAGGTCATTCACTACTTTTAAGTTTTTAAGTTAATTTCATATTTTAGCTGTCAATTTGTTAGATGGTAACTTTCTGAGTATTTTCACAAATACAATAAACATGGTTTGATATGTCAGTGCTCCATTAATATGAATGTATTTCAACAATCTGTTCTGGTTATGTAATATCCTATGAAATGCTAATAAGAATTGCAATTGAAGAATTTATATGTTTCATCATTGGTTTTATAGAGGAAATCTGGTACCTATTTCATTTGAATCCACGGAAGCATGTCAGACAATTTGCAAAAGATTTTGCACATCTGTTAAAATGCAACTGGTCTTTGCTGTCCACCACAATGAAGTGCAAAGGATTCCACCACAGACTATTTTTCCAGATTGTTATATCCCTTCCCAGATGGTACTGCAGACAGCTTTATGAAGTGTATGACTTTTTTAGCCAATTCAAGAAAAATTTGATTCTAAGAAGAAAATCTTTATTCTAAGTAGTGATAAGAAATAGAGATCTTAAGCTGAGCTTTTCCTCGTCACTATATCACCTGACATTATTAAACAATGGCATATTCTTCTTATGGAAAGAAAAGTGAGAGAAGCTACTTACATTAATCAGAGATGTGACATTCATAGAACATAGAGTATATTTGTAAGCCAATTAATTTTAATCTATTTTATTTCTCCGTCCTTTTAGTCTCTTTTTCAATATATAAAACATGACAAGAAAGTCATATGGTTACTTATATGCAAACTCAATTTATACTTGTCCATATTAAATAAGTTCTAATGTTTTCATATGTTGACTTTTAAAAATGTATTGCATTTATTGACATTTTTATAGAGAAAACATAAAACCATTTTTAAATAGGAAAATCCAGAAGATTACAAAGAAAGAAATTTTGAGGTTATAAAATAAAATTAGCCCTGGCTGGTTTGGCTCAGTATATAGAGCATAAGCCTGTGGACTAAGGGGTCCCGGGTTTAATTCCAGTTAAGGGCACATGCCCGGGTTGTGGGCTCGATCCCCATTGGGGGGTGTGCAGGAGGCAGCCGATCAACGATTCTCTCTCATCATTGATGTTTCTATCTCTCTCCTTCTCCCTTCTTCTCTAAAATAAATAAAAATATATTTTAAAATTATAAAATTAAATTAAATTAAAATGAGTATTTGTGGGTTTTAGAACAAAACATCTAAAGAATTGTTGAAGTACTAAACTTCCTTCATCTCCCTAATCTCAGTCCAAGGCATGGATACAGGCAGCCTATGAAGTATAATGAGGAAATACATAACTAGTCCTTTGTCCATTCCTCTTCTGGTGTCCTGCATTGGTCAAAGAAAGAAGGCCAAGGGTAAGAGTTTACCTTATAGGACAATTTCTCTGAATAATCTGAGGTGAGAAGGTAGAGTATAAATTGGACACAGAAAAATAGAATGAGAATATGGATAACTTTTTTTTTACAATAAAAATCAATGAATGCTTCTAGTTGCTCTAGGTTTGTTTTTTTATTTTTATTTTTTTAACAGGCTAATTTTTTCCTTTTTATTGATTAAAATATTACAAATGTGTCCTTATCTCCCCCCAATGTCCCCTCATCCCCCCAAATCTGCCCTCACCCTCACCTCCTTTTGTCCACATCCATCACTTATGCTTATATGCATGCATACAAGTCCTTTGGTTGATTTTTCCCTCTCACCCCCACCCTCCCCTGCCTTCCCCATGAGTTTTAAGCATCTTATCGATGCTTCTCTGTTTCTACATCTGTGTTTGTTCATCCATTTATGTTGTTCCCTATAATCTACAAATGAGTGAGATCATGTGATATTTATCTTTCTCTGACTGACTTATTTCACTTAGCATAATGCTCTCCAACTCCATCCAAGCTGTTGCAAATGGTAGTTCCTTCCTTCTTATAACAGTATAGTATTCCATTGCATAGATGTGCCAAAGTTTTTTAATCCACTCATTTGCTGATGGGCACTTAGGCTGTTTCTAATTCTTAGCTATGGTGAATTGTGCTGCTATGAACATAGGGGTGCATATATCCTTTCTAATGGGTGTTTCTGGTTTCTTGGGATATATTCCTAGAAGTGGGAGGGTATGAGTGGGAGAGTTGCGGGGGGAGGGGGAGACAATGAGGGGGTAAGGACATATGTAATACTTTAACCAATAAAGAAATTTTTTAA
>NW_006293776.1:617794-621684 GCF_000327345.1 Myotis davidii | reverse complement strand
TATGCTGTTGGTATTTTAATGGGGAGTGCATTGAATCTATAGATTGCTTTGGATAGTATGAACATTTTGATGACGTTGATTCTACCAATCCATGAACATGGTATGTTCTTCCATCTGTTTATGTCTTCCTTTATCTCTTTTTTCAATGTCCTGTAGTTCTGTGGGTAGAGGTCTTTTATCTCCTTAGTTAAGTTTGTTCCTGGGTATCTTAATATTTTTGGTGCATTGGTAAATGAGATTATTTTTTTAATTTCTCTTTCTGTAAGTTCACTATTGGCATATAAAAATGCCATAGATTTCTTGGCGTTAATTTTGTATCCTGCTACATTGCCAAATTCATTTATTAGGTCTAATAATTTTTTGATGGAGTCTTTAGGGTTTTCTAAATACAGTATCATGTCATCTGCGAATAATGACAAGGTTTGCTTTTTTACATTTTTCATCACAGTAAATGCCAATTCCATATGAGAATCCACACTTATCAACCTTTGGGGTCATCTGACTTGAGTGCCAGCTGTAGAATATAGGAAATAGAGAGAAACAAATACTTTTATTAATTAGAGGAAAAGTCTTGAATGTAAAAGTAGCTTGTATAATGAAGGAGAGAAGTTTACATAAAACACAGCATCATCTTCTATATCAAGAGTCAGCAAACATTTTTATTTTTTACTTTTTTTGTGGTTGGGTCAGAGAGTAAATTTTTAAGGCTTTATGAGCTATATAGTGTCTTATTTTTGTCATCTTTGTCTCAAAGTAGCCACAGAAAATAAGTAAGCAAATGGATGCTACTGTGTACCAATAAACTTTTATTTACAGACACTGAACACTGAAATTTACATTTTATATAATACCCATGTGTCACAAAATCATCTTCTTTTGATATTTTCAAAATCTAAAAATCATTGTTAGTCCAAAAATAAATCTATGCCTTTACAGTCAATTAATATTTGACAAAGGAGGCAGTACATACAATGGAGTAAAGACAGTCTATTCCATAAGTGATGCTGGGAAAATTGGACAGATACATGCAAAAGATTAAAACTAGGTCACCTTGTTACACCGCACACAAGAATACACTCACAATAGATTAATGATTTAAATGTTATACTCAAAACCATAAAAGCCCTAGAAGAAAACATAGGCAGTAAAATCTCAGGCACTTCTCATAGCAGTATTTTTTTCTGATATATCACTTTGGACAAGGGAAACAAAAGAAAAAATAAACAAATGGGACTACATCAGACTAAAGAGTTTTTACACAGCAAAGAGAACCATCAACAAAATGAAAAGACAACCCACTGAATGGGAGAACATATTTACCAATGATATATCTGATAAGGAGTTAATGTCCAAAATTTATAAAGAACTTTAAAAACTCAACACCAGAAAAATAAACAATCCAATTGAAAAAAATGGGCAAAAGACCTAAATAGACACTCCTCCAAAGAGGAATTACAGATGGCAAGTAGACATATGAAAGGATGCTCAAGATCACTATTCATCAGAGAAAGGCAAATTAAAGCCGCAATGAAATACACCTCACACATGTCAGGATGTCTGTCATCAATAAATCAACAAACAAGTACTGGCAAAAATGTGGAACAAAGGGAACCCTCATGCACTGTTGGTGGGAATGCAGATTGGTGCAGCCACTGTGGAAAGTAATATGGAGTTACCTCAAATAATTAAAAATGGAGCTGCCTTATGACTTAGTGATTCCTCTTCTGGGAATTTATCTGAAGAAACCTGAAATACTAATTAAAAGAATTGCCTGGCTGGTTTTGCTCAGGGGTTGGAGCATCAGCCCTTGGACTGAAGGGTCCTGGGTTCAATTCCTGGTCAAGGGCATGTACCTCAGTTGCAGGCTCGATCCCTAGCCTTAGCTGGGGTTCGTACAGAAGGCAACCAATCCATGTGTCTCACTCACATTAATGTTTCTCTCTCTCTGTCTTTCCCCTTTCCTTCTACTCTGTCTAAAAATCAATGGAAAAAATATACTCTGGTGAGGACTGACAAAACAAACAAACAAACAAACAAAAAGAATATATGTACCCCTATATTCTTTGCAGCATTATTTATAATAGCGAAGGCCTGGAAACAGTCCATATGTCCATCAGTAGATGAGTAAATAAAAAAGCTGTGGTACAGCTACATAATGGAATACTACTCTGCCATAAAAAGGAAGAAAATTTTACCCTTTGTGACAGCATGGATGGACCTGTAGAATACATGCTAAGTGAAATAGGCCAATCAAGGAAAGACAAGTAACATATGATTTCACTCATATATGGAATTTAATGAACAAATAGATCTACCAAGCAAAATAGAGAAAAGGCAGACAACGGGGGGTGGGGGGATGGGGGGGTTCGGGAAGGAAAGCTTGAACAAAAAATGTGAGAATAAAAGAGCAAGAGAGAACTCACGGCCATGGACAATAGTGTGGTAATTGTAAGGGTAGAGGGGGTAGGTGGAGGTGGAAGAGGGCATGGAGGAGATAAAAGGTGATGGAAAAAATAAAATAAATTAAAAATAAAAATCATTGTTAGTTCATGAAATGCACAAAAATCAAATAAATGGTAGGGAAGATTTGCCATCCAATTTGTAGTTTGCTGACGCTTGCTGTAAAATAATGGTCTTCAAAGTCAGGTATGCACATGGTTGAGGTGGGAATGGACAGGAAGACAACTTATTAAAAAATAGTCATACATTGGTTTTCTATTCCTTTCCATATTTTATTTTTGTATGTATTATAATATCAATGTGTTTAATATAGCAATGGATGATAAATATGTTTATAAAATGTACTCCAAAATTTTTTCAGCTAATAGCACAATCCCAAAGTTTGCTGAGTACCATCCTAAGATAGCTTTCATCTTTTGGTATAAGGAATAGCTGTTGGACCCAGCAGTGTGTGTGCTAGATGAAATGCAGTTTGCATAATAATTACTGGCAATGCTGGTCTCTCAGTGTCTAGGAAAATTGCCAGGGTGACAAATCATCTTGAGTCCTCATTGCATGTTGTATATTCACAATCTCTATTTGACATTATACTTGGTCATTCAGTTTTTTTTTTCTCACATTATCTAAATCTGGAAGCGTTTTAATGTGTCTCTCCCTAACAATTCCATTTTTAAAAAATTATCCATTCCTCTCTCTTACCTATTCTCCATTTCCAGGTGCAGTGAAACAAGTCACACTAAAAACATATGCAAAGATTTTTTTTTAGAATCCTGGAAATGCCTACCTACTTAAGTAAATGGCTTACAGTGGTCGGCAAATTGCAGCTCGCAAGCCACATGCAGCTCTTTGGCCCCTCCAGTGTGGCTCTTCCAAAAAATGCCGGCTCTTCCACAAAATAACGACTTCTGTGCATGGGCCACCAAGTTTCAATCGCACTGTACGTGCGCGCCTGCACGTGGTATTTTGTGGAAGAGCCACACTCAAGGTGCCAAAGAGCCACATGTGGCTCGCCAGCCGCGGTTTGCCGACCCCGGGCTTAGAAGGTTCAGTTGATGAGTGTTCTATTTGCTTCTGTGTTTGTTTTTAAATTAATTGACTTTAGAGAGAGGAAGGGAGAGAGAGAAACATTGAAGTGAGATAGAAACATGGATCAGCTGCCTCCCATTTTCACCCCAACTGGGGATGAAACTCACAACCTGTGCATGTGCCCTGATGGAATAGAACCTGCCACCTTGAAGTGTATGGAGCTCTGCTCCAACCACCTGAGCCCTCCAGCCAGTGCTACTTACTTCTGTTTTATAACTGAAATACACCATCCAAAAATGAGATGGGGAGGAGGTGTTGGAGGTTTGAATAGAGAGAATACCCTTTACCAGACATCGAAATCCCCTATAGTACATTTCGTAAACTGGGATAATTTAGCCTGGAGC
>NW_006293776.1:584275-617760 GCF_000327345.1 Myotis davidii | reverse complement strand
ACAGTCCAGGGCAGGCTTTGGGCCTCCAGATTCAGTGCTTTCATCATTTTACAACTGCTGCAAGGTGAACATATCTCCTTATTCAGCAGGGCTTAAACCTAGTTTACCTGGAGGCATCCAATTTCTCATTGAGTGAATTATATTATAAAGTATCATTTTATTCCTTTATAACAAGGTGATTTTAACTTTACATATATCCTTTAAGTCTCATTCCTTATTTTCAATAGAAGACTCATGTTTTCCAGTAGATATTCATAGATTTCTTCTTTCACCACTCCCTGTGTAGATTCTCTAAGGTCATCAGAAAATCATTTCCCCACGGTAATTCAGCCCTTTTAATTCATCAAGCTAAAAAAACCTTTTTTATACACACACACGCACACACACACACACACAGACAACATACACCTGGTACATTTATTTCTGCAATATAAAAGTGTTTTTCATCACTCATTTTTTGAGAGGACCATTAAGTTCAATTTTTAAATTATGAACAAATTCACTAACTTATTTTATACTCCAGTATTTATCATATTTATTCTAGTTGCTAAAATTATTCAATTATTTATCATAAATCATAATAAAAAATCCTATGACATGAAGGCTGCTCTTTCCTAATTTTATTTTATTATAATCCAACTAGAGGCCTGATGCACAAAATTCATGCAAGGGGCTGGGCCTCCACTGCTGCAGCTTCGTCTGAAAGGTCGTCCGGAAGGATATCTGTTCTAATTAGCATATTATGTTTTTATTATTATTGATATTATTGCTGTTAGTGTATTATATTTTAAAATAATGAAAAGACCCTAGATGGTTTGGTCAGTGGATAGAGTGTCAGCCTGCAGACCAAAGGGTCCTGGGTTCGATTCTGGTCAGGGCCTGTATCTTGGTTGCAGGCTCCTCCTTGGGCAGGGCCCTGGTTGGGGAACATACAAGAGGCAACCAATTGATGTGTTTCTCTGACACTGATATTTCTGTCTTTCCCTCTCTCTCCCACTCTCTCTAAAAATCAGTGAAAAATACCTTGGGTGAGGATTAAATAAATAAATAAATAAATCCTATATAATTAAAGCCTAATATGCTCAGCGTCCAGTAGTCCAGTCATCCGTTCAACCAATCAAAGTGTAACATGCTAATGATATGCTGAGGCCACTCAACTGCTCACTATGATGTGCCCTGACCACCAGGGGGCTGTGACCAGTAGGTTAGCTTGCTGCTCGGGGGTTGCTGATTGGGACTGAGCAAGACATGCCCTGGATCCCTCCTATAGTCCCTCTTTAGCTGGCCAACCTCCCACATCTCTCCCTGGCCCTGATCATGCACCGGTGGGGTCCCTTGGCCTGGCCTGCTCCCTCTCACAATCCAGGACCCCCAGGGGATGTTGGAGAGCCGGTTTCAGCCAGATCTGCAGGCCAGGTCGAGAGACCCCACTGGTGCATGAATTTGTACACTGGTCCTCTAGTAAATAAATAAAATGGAAAGGACTTCTTTTATCTTGCCATTCCATGACTGATGCTAACGTACAATGTGTGAGATTTGAAATGTTCCCCTTTCTCTTGGTCTGCATTAGCATCGTTTAACTCAGAGGTCCTCAAACTTTCTAAACAGGGGCCAGTTCACTGTCCCTCAGGCATTCCACACATGCGCACTGCGGGCCCGGGACGAGTCGGCTGCTGAGCAGGACAGGCAGCGGCAGCAAAAACACCCGGCCGGCCGGATAAATGTTTTCGGCGGGCCGCATGTGGCCCATGGGCCGTAGTTTGAGGACCCCTGGTAATCCAATATAAAATTTCTCCTGAGGATATCTTTTACATTTGTGGAGAAAAAAAGAAAGAGTCAAGGAAGGAAGGAATGAAAGAAGGAAGGGAGGAAGGGAGGCGGGGAGAGAGACAGAGCAAGGAAGAAGGAAAAGAGACTGAATCTGAAGCTGCTTTAACCAACTATCTATAAAGTTACCTTCTTTCCAGGCCTGAAATCTAGCCCATCCCATACACCATGACTATTCATTACTGCTGCTTAAACTCATAAAAGTTGATAGCAATGGCTTGGTAATTCTGAATTCACCTGCTGAGCTCATCTAGTCATTATTTGGAAATTCTCCATGTCCTGCATTAAACATGCATTCGCTGAACCTTCATTAGCAGATGCAATGAGAGAAAACCTGATAAGATGAGTCTTTGGGAGAACAAAAGGCTTACAACAAATATAAAAATTAAAACACCCGGGAATAAGGTAAATACTGAGAGTAAGAACTGGGAATGAGACAAATATTGGATTAAGACAAATGCTGCTTGCAGATTCCGCTGTCAATTCTAACAGTGCTAGTGAAGATTGGATTAGGTTGTCTATTGAAGATGAGTGGCTAAAGCAGAAAGCAAGAAAAAAAATCTTTTAGGATAGAATACTTTGTTATTAAAATTGTTTACCTCGGGGACTTAAATTACCCTTCTCTACCCAACCAACTTAAAATATTGGTAGTTTTTTAATTCTTTCTCTGCCTGGAAAACAGGTCTATTGACCCTTAAAGTTGTGTGCGTGTATGTTTTTTATAGTTGTAATGTTTTTTTGCATCTATTTAGTTTTTATAATTTTTATTACTATTATCCTAGTTCCTTTAGGAATTTTTTTTCCCATAAAGATCACTGAAATAGCTTCTCTACTAATTCCACCCACCAAGAGTCACTTTCTTTATTAAGAGCTCACAATTTATCTACTTAAGTATTTCTAAAAAACAACTACTCTGCTGGGAAAATATTCACTACCAAATCATCTTCTCCCTGAACTTCAAAGACCTAGCTTGTTTTTTTCAATCTGTGTTCAACAGCACATTTGCATATGTAAGTTCTTCAGACAATCACTATGTACAGTTCTCTATAAAGTCTCCGCGTTTCCCAACTCCACAGCTTCTATCTTCTTTTCCATTTGGAGTCATTTCCCGTCAGCTATGACATCCAGGCTGTCAAAATTTTTACAGTCACGGGAAGCCCAGATCAAATATTGCTTCCCCTATAGTGCATTGAAATTAACATTAAAGAAACTGTAAGCTGTCTATTTGCTCCCCCCCCCCCCAGCCCCACTTCCAAGTTGAAATTATCTCTTCATATCTGTTGTATTTTATTTTCACATTTTTAAAGTAAAAATTGCAGGGTTTTTCATTGTTATTTGTCTTCACAACCGTTTTCTCTCTTACTGGGATCTTAACTCCTTAAAACAAGAATTGTATTTTAGTTATTGCTTATGTTTCTTTCATGGCCAAGCACAATGACTTTCCTGAAATAGGTACCTTTTAAATGTTTTTGTGAATGCATAAGTGCCTTAATAATGTAGAATATTCTTATTAAGAGGTGAAAAATTTTTTACGTAGTGATAATAAAATAATTGAACAAGGTCATACACCTTGTCACTGATAAAGCTGAGCCAGAATCATAACATATAAGAGAAAAATAAGAGACAGGGGAGCATAGAGGGTGTTTAGTCCTTGTTTCAGTGCTGGATTAATTGGGGTTTTGTTCAGTTAAGAGGGAATGAAAATACAACTGCATGATAAGGCAGATGATGGCAATGTGCAAATATTTATAAAGTCGGTATAGATTAGGGATGCTGATCAAATAATTAAACCCATCTGATCAGTACATTCATTCTTGAAAACAAAAGTGGAAGATATATAAATAAAGTATTTTTATATTCCTGGAAATCTCAATTGCATTGCTACTGAGGAGAATCAGCAATTACCCAGGGACCAATTAGCCTGTTTGTGGATTTCCTATACCCCATGGAGTCTTCCTCAGTGCTTTCCTCCTTATCCCAGCTTTTGACCAATTCAAAGTCATTAGCCAGAAGAAGAAATGCAAGAAGTGCTAAAATAACAGAAAAAGTAAAATTAAGATTCTGTAAGTTTTGTACATTAAACAGAATTGGACAAACACTAGTTGGCTAAATCTTTTAAATAAAATGTCAGACAATTGAACCAAAGTAATTTATTACAAAAAGGTTCAATTTGTTTATCTTAATTTCTCAGTTGTTTCATTTTGAAAATTTAAGCTTATCGAATAAGTTGATTTAGCAATAATAATTAAAACTAAATTGGATGATTACTTAATATTTTATTACTTTATTTATGCTATCCTACATATACACAAATTGCAAGAGCTCGTCAGAACTTTACTACGGTTTTATATAACTTTTTAATGTCAATCTAAAATATTCCTTTGCAGTTTATTTGCTGACAGTTTACATTGAAGTGCTTCTATTCATAGGGAAGTTCCCAATACAATTGGAAAAATCCATCTTCAACTACTAACATGCACTTTTCTATTTATGTACAGTTGGAAGGGGTCCTAAAAATCAATTTGTAGTGTTGCCCATTGGGGAATTGATTCTTCATACTGGAATTTCATTTTGGCAGAGAGACTTTTACCTGAGCACATTTTTAACATTTTTTTTTATCCACATGCTGTGTCCTCTGTCATTTTGGGCCAACTCAATGTTGGCAATCTCTGTGGAGTTTTCTATTTTCCCTGGAGGTCTCTGCTCAGGGTTTCATGAACACCATGCAGAATTTCCCCTCTCAACTGCCCTGGGACTATTCTTTAGTCTCTAAGAATAAAATTCTATTCCTGACATATAAAGATTTTTCCCTATAGTACTTGGCTATAGGCCCAACTTCTATTAGTCCCTCCTTCTTTAACTCTTCTATCACATATTCAAGTCAGGAGGTAAATCATTATTCAAACTATTGCTCTATCCTTTACCATTTAATGAAAACTTAAGCTCTGCTATTTTTACTTTTTTAGTATTTATTTTTAATCTAATGCCTTTGAACATGTGTGCACAAATACAAAAAGAGAATCTTTAACTTAAATTGCAAATGTATTCTGTGTACTCAGTTGTATCTCAAAATCATCCAAGGAAGGGAAAACATTGTATTTCCATGCTGAATCAGGAAACAAGAGTGTTTTTCAATCTGGGAACCATGAAATTTTGATATTATTTTTAAAAAAACTTTTATTGAATTTATTGGGTGACATTGGTTAATAACATTATGCATGTTTCAGATGTACAATTCTATAATACATCATCTGTATATTGAATCGTGTGTTCATCACCCCAAGTCAAATCTCCTTCCATCACTATATAATTGTAATATCTTCTGTTATATTTTAGAAATTGGGTGAAATTTTACTTACTCTGTTTGGCTTATCCTATTCAAACAGCATTTATGCAAAATTATTATATATTTCCCGGAATCTTAGAAAATGTTTCAATCCAATTATTTTATTTTTAATCTATAAAATTCTATAAAGAGTGAAATAAAAAACATCAAATGAGATCTATAATTTCTACATGTAGAATTTCTTAATTCTTAATCTCTAGACTTCAATTAAGTGTATATTCCAATCTCCTAGAATTAAAAACAAAATAATGATTTCTAAAATGTACACGGTGATTCACAGCTTACAGTACATTGCCAAGTTTACTATTAACTAATTAATCCATTTTATTAATATTAATCCTAATTACTATTATCCCCCATTTTATTTTGGGGAAAAGAGGTAACTTGTTAAGGAAGCACAGAGTGGGGACCAATTTTGTATTTGACTCTGATATGTTTCACTAAGTTAAGCTGCTTCTTGAAAATAAATAAAATGACTATTTGCATAATGTTTTAAAGTTTATTTAAAATGTAGAGGAGAGAAAACATTCCTATTATAGCAAAGCTCTTGAGTCAATCTATGTCTGGAGACCGATTTACCATGGAAAATAAGAAGAAACATGGCATATGGCATAAGGTATATATCTCTGAGGAGAAATATGTTTAAGATATGTAATACTTTCAACAATAAAGATTTAAAGATTACAAATACAAAAATAATGAAAACCGTGAAAGAAAGTGAATGAAATGTTTTATAATATTTCAATTTTCTCTTTCAAATAATGATAAAATGTGTAAAGACAGATAAAATTATTGAGAATTTATTGTGCTTGTGCAATGTTGGTTTTTCAATGGCTACTTCATATAATAAATGCTTTCCTGTGTTTGGAAAAAAATAAAATATAAAATGAAAGTATTTCACATTCTCACAAAATTATCAATGGTTAATATATTTTTGAGAGAGAGGAAGGGAGACAGAGACACATGCATGTAAAATTATGAAGGACTTGGAAAACCATGAGAAAGTCTGGTTTTTGCAATACGGTTTAAAAGTGTGCATAGGAAACATAAGGGTCATAAAAAACATTTCATATGGCATTATAGAAAAATCCAAGTGAAAACATATTGCTTTCTTTATTAGACAGCAATTGTCTTAACACTATACCCAAAGATAAGTGAAAATGTATTTTCAGGAGAAGGTTTAGCAGCCTGTGCATCTGACATAGTGATTATTGATAGCAAGAGTAAAGTTCAAAACATCAAAAAGTTAGAATACTCAGCCGAAATACCAAAAATGGTGAGAGGAAGTAGAAAATTATGTGAAATGTTAGGGATGTTTCATTCCAGTACCTTGGCCTCATTATATTATCAGCTAAGTATAAAATACATAGACCAGATAAATGTCTCATTAAGTATTTCACAGTTCTTTCTGGGAACTTAGTAGTGGCCTTAAAAATGAAAAATAGAGAAGTATCTTATGTGAAAATTACAGTATGAGAAAATTTTCACTGAAAGTTTTTATTAACTCATAGTGTGTAGAAAGGCATGATGGAAGTTACTTTATTAATTGTTTTTACTTAAAGAACCCAGAGATCGATTCCACATAGAATTTTTAAGACAAAATATATCTAAACCATTTCAGAGTTAGGTACATTTTCTAATTTTTGAGGTGTGGTCCAAATGAGGAGATCCCCATCTTAATTATTGAAAAGGCTTTTCTCAGATTATACCACTTTTCAGTTTAATTTGACACTTGTGTCCACCTACAAACACTCACAAATTGATTCACAGAAAACAGGAATAGATCTCATATTGATATTTGCTTATTTCTTTTTCATCAAAAAAATTTAAGTGAACACAACCCAACAATATTACGAATAGGAAAAACAAAATTACTTCCCAAGATAAAACTAAATTTCCTTTTACAATTAACACATGTATTTTCAATTATTCCAATTAATTAACATATCCAGTCTCTTTCTTTAATAAAATTGGAGAAATACAATTATTGCTCTATTTCTCATTCTGGCCAAGTTCCCATTGCTTTTAGATATACTTTAAAATGACAAGGTGAACATGATGACACCACTTTTCTTTCAAAAACGTAGTCATGCTGAAAATGTCTACGTAAAAGACAAGTCACAAAGCATAGAAATCATCATAAAGGATGCTTGTTAACAATAGAAAAAATGAATGGAGAAGGGATAGAAGAGTGTCAGATGAGAAGTGCTCATAATACCTGCAATATATAAACACCAGGCTTCAGTTTCCGAGACAGTGAGTCTCAGATTGACAGATGGTGGATGATAGCTTCTGGTGGAGCGAATGATGGTTAGTTTGCAAGTAAAAGCAGATAAAGAGCACATGAATAACAGTGAGATCTTGGGTGTGTGGGTAAGGCTTAAATTATAAATGGCTTAAATTATAAATGGTTCATGATTGACTGGCCACAAGCAACTTACTAAACATGCACATTTTGGTGAAGAAACTGCAGTAGTGCTCTAACAGGTGAATGCGACTGATCATAAAAAAATCCTATATTAAATGGAAAGAATACTGTGAAAACAATAACTTTGACGAAGACCTACAGGTAGAAGAAATGCAAATTAAGCAAGCACCTGTCATTCAAAAAGCAACAGAAACATGTTTAAAATTTGGAAATGTTAAAGTTAAATTCATGTGGATTCAAGGACTAGGCTTCACTTCTAAATGCAATTGGTAAAATTCTATAAAAAATAACATAAAAGTGCTAAATTAGACAAATGAAATGACATCCTTAAGGCTTGTGATAATAAACTCGAGTACTCCACAGAGAACATCACTGTCATCCACAATAAGACCAATCTCAAATACTGGAAAAATATCTTCCAAAATATTTGTCTTTAGAATGACGGGTATGTCTTTAAAAGATGTTTTACAAATTCGTTTTTTCTTCTATCTCTTGAAGGGATTATATATAGAGAGCCTTGTACCATCTTGAATATGACCCAAGGTATTGGTTCCTCATCTATTTCTTATTTTTACACCACCAGGTGTATATAATTATTATTAATATTATTATTCTATTGACAAGACTATAAGGTTATTTTGAATGATTGTAAATCACAAAATTCTCAGCCTGAAATGGCTCCTAGAAGTCATTAGCTCTGAACTTACCTTTCATTTAAAAAATAAAGTGAGGTCGAGTGCAGCTGAATTCTCAAGGCACAGCTCAGACTAGAAATCAGGAACCTTGATTCCCCACTAGTGTTGAAGGATTACAAATACCAGCAATGACTAGCAGTGGCAGTTTTTCAAGGAAAAGTTCATTTCCCCTTTATCTGAAGGAGTAATGCCAACCTGAGAAAACTAAATTTTTTAGGAAATTGCATTCAGCTTCTGAATAAAAGCTTAATCTCCAGTTCTGTTCTCCTTTCTAATCGTTTAATGTGGATTATGAATTGGAGGAAACTCTGGCTTTATTTTAATTTCTAAATTCCACACAAAACCACTTTTAAATACCTAAGCTTATCATTTAATTCAAATGCTGACAGATGTTACAGTATATGATTACATATATGAATAATATTTTGAATGTGTATGACACATTTTAACATCTAATTTAGTTTACTGATTCTTAGTTTCTCTCTATGTATGCTAGCAAAGCATGCAAGGATAATTAATCTTAATCTGATTCCTATCAAGAACCAGAGAGGTTAAGTGAATGGCTCCAGGTCACACAGCAAGTCAGTAGCAATTTTTAAAATGTCTTATTTGAATATAAATACATTTAGATAATAGAATAATTATTTAGGGTCATCAATAATGGTAAAGCTTGTCACGTTGAGATAAGAATAACATATTCTAAATCTCACAGGACATTTCCTGCATTTCTTGGCATAGGGAAGACTAAACTTTTTTTTTTAATTTATATTTAACTTTACATATATTTAAAAAAAGAAATTTTATTCTATTTAATAAAAATGTTTAATGCTCAAAATTGAATTATATAGCAGCATATATATATATATTTTATTTAGATAAAATAAAATCAATTATTTTGTATATTTTTATAAAGTCAAAATAACAAAGCATTTATTAACATTAAATAGCATTGTTTAGACAGTATACAATATAAATTAGCAACATTTCAAAACTTACTTGCTTTGGTGCTGAAAAACACAGAAAATGTGTTAAATATTTTTGTTTGTTTTGATTATAAAATCCAAACAACATATGGACAAAAAACATTACTTTCCTTAATTTTGAAACCACACCTAGAGTTTATTACAGAAAAAAATCTCTTCAGCACTGCACTTGCTTGAAAGACTAAAGATTAGAGTTTAAGAAATACTTCTATAAGATAAAGATGTTTACCAGTGAAAATATGTGTTAAATTTTCTTCTGAGTCACTCTGTAAGCAATATTACTTATAAATAAATACTGTTAACACATTCAGTCATATTATACATAAAATTTTATCAAATGTTTCTACTAATTTCAAAAGATTCTGATCTATATAAAAATGTGTTTCAAAAAAGCAAATAATTCCTTGAAAAATCAGGTATATTTTTCTCCTTGTTGCTGATTATGATATTAACTGCTATTCTGATGATATTAATGCATCTTCACTCATTCCCTGAATAGTGGTCATGTTTACCTCATGAGGGGTGATCTTAGCACATATTCCATCAGGATGAGCTTTATGTGTCTGGCCAGTTTTGCTCAGTGGCTAGAGCAATGGCCTGAAGACTGAAGGTCCCGGAATGGGTTTGATTCCTGTCAAGGGCACATACCTCAGTTGCAGGCTCAATCCCTTGCCCAGGACCATATGGGAGTCAACCAATCGATGTTTCTCTCTCACACTGATGTTTCTTTCTCTGCCCCTCTCTCTCCCTTCCACTCTCTCTAAGAAAAAAAAAAAAGAAATCAATGGAAAATATCCTCACCTGAGAATTAACAACAATAACAATAAAGATGAGCTTTATGCTTTCTAAAGAACCATATGAAATTCAACTATTTTGGTCCTATCCAGGCATGATACTTCCAAAGAAGTTACAATAAAATCAAAGATGAGCCCAGCTGGTGTGACTCAGTAGTTGAGTGTTGACCCAGTAGGTCACGGTTTGATTCCAGGTCTGTGGACATGCCCGGGTTTTGAGTTCCATCGCCAGTGGGGAGCACACAAGAGGAAGCCTATTAATGAATCTCATCATTGATGTTTCTCTCCCTCTCCTTTCCTCTATAAAATGAATAAAAATATATTTTTTAAAAAAGAGCAGATAATTCAAAGCCAGCCTTTAGTTACTCTGCCACTAACTTCCCTCATGATGTTGGGAAATCACTTAACCTCTTTGTGGCTCAGTTTCTTCATCTCTAAAGTTAAAATAGTGATTATCATGTTTCTCATAGAGTTGCTCTAGGGTTAGAAGAGTTAACATATGTAAATATCTAGAATAGTTCCATGCTCAGAGCAGTATGAACATTCATTATAAAATGTGTTTTCAGGTAGGCCACACTGACAGAAACTTGTCCCAAACAATTGTCATATCTTCCAAGGTTACTTTTTTTATAAGTAAGCAAAGCTTAGCAGATGAAATATCAACCACAGTTAACTCCAATTTTAGCCTTTTAATAGATGTTAATATAATGTACATGTCAGCTATATAAAAGCCTTTATTTGGGGAAATTTTTACTCACAGAGCTTTTCAGACTCTTTTTAATGGCAGTGGTTCCAGTTTATTACATTAGTGGATTTGTCAGGTGCCAAGTGAAGGTGTCATTGGTGCATGGCATCAGCACCTGCGTCCCTGCTCTAGGGATTTGACTATTTCTACCTTACATTCCGTTTGATATCTTAGCTGGCAACTGAGATTTTTGTTTTGTCTGTACATGGGACATATAAATCATCCCTTTAAACCCCACAGCAATTCCCATAATGAGTGTGCCATATGAAAATGTGTTTTTTAAAAGACCCATTCGCTTGCACCTATTACAAGGCTGTTGACTATATTCAAGACCACATGAATATCCAAACGTTCTCTGTGAGCAGAGCTGGGCTTCTCTTCTCTGGTTAAATAAGTGGGTCTCAGTTCCCACCACACATTCGCCTTTGACTTTTTCCACCAAGGTTTTACCTTCTGCAAATTGTGACTAACATCCAAATAACAATATGTCCTTTAATCTAGGTCCGATCATAAGTGAACCAAGCAGCCCGCTTTGCCTCAGCTGAGGGAAAATCAGAAGGTTCAGACCTCAAACTGCAAGGGGGGAAGGTAGGATGAAGTGCTGGGAGAGTCAATTGTTGGCTCTGCTGGCAATGGAGCAAAAATCTGCTCACTCATAAGTATAAGCCCTGAATCATACATATGAATTTCTCCACTCCCTCTCTATGAACTTTGAAAAAATAATCAGTGAACTTGGAGATAGCTTAAAAGGCATTAACCAAACTGGAATGCAAAGATGAAAAATAGTAAAACATAAATAAATAAATAAATAAATAAATAAATAAACCATATTATATGTTTAATTTGAATCTGAGAAGAACAGACTGAGAATGGGGAAGAAAAACATTTGTAAAAAGTATGGTTGAATATTATTTCAAAATAATGAAACATACTAAATTACATATCTATAAGCTCAGACAACTATAAGCAGGATAAATACTATAACACACATATATCACATACAAACTGCTAAAAAGTATAAAGATGATTATGAAGTAAATTAAAGGAAAATAGACACATTGCATAGATAGAAACAAAATAAGATGTGAAATGTATTTCTCATCAGAAACCATGTAATACAAGACAATTAAGAGTCCTTTTGAAATGTTGAAAGAAAAAGTAAAACAATTCAAAGTCCAATAAAATTTTACTTTCAAAAGCCCACAGAATTTTTTAATGCAGATAAATTATTAGGAAAAACATCTGTATTATAAGAAATATTAAAGTAATTTCTCTAGACATAAGGCACATGAGACCAGACAGAAAAGTGGATCTACAAAAGAGATTGGGGGCTTCTAGAAATTATTAAAATGAAGAATATTATAAAATACTTTTAAACTTACTTTTATTTGCTACAAAAACATTGGATGAACAAAGCAAAAGTTGTATTAATGCATTTTGTGTATAGAGCATTTTTGAAAGTATAATGTGTGATAAATATAGCACAAAATATGTGAGGGAAGAAATAAAAGTGTGCTTTTCTAGTTCCTTATATTACATATGAAGTGCTATCATCCTATATAATAAAAGGCTAATATGCAAATTGACTGAACTACAGAACAACTGTTTGCTATGATGCACACTGACTGCCAGGGAGCAGACGTTCAACACAGGAGCTGCCCTCTGGTGGTCAGTGCACTCTCAAAAGGGGGGGCGCCGCTCAGCCAGAAGCTGGGCTCATGACTGGTGAGAGCAGTGGCGGTGGTGGGAGCCTCCCCCGCCTCTGCGATAGCGCTAAGGATGTTTGACTGCCGGCTTAAGCCCACTCCCATGGGCCTGAGCCGGCAGTCAGACATCCCATGAGAGCTCCCAGACTGTGAAAGGGTGCAGACCGGGCTGAGGGACCCCCCACCCGAGTTCATGCACTAGGCCTCTAGTATCATACAAAGGCAGACTGTAATTTATTAAGATGGACAGAGTACAGCAGGAACTGGCGAACACACTTTATAAGGAGCCAAATAGTGAATATTTTAGCCTTTGTGTGTCATGCACCATCTTTATCCTATATATTTTTCTATTTTCATTTATTTTTATTTAATTTGTTTTAAAATCCTTTAAATTTTTTTAAAAACATTCTTAATAGGGGCCAAACCAACACAACCAATGAGATGGCCTATGGGCCATGGTTGTAAACTATACACCAACAAGTGAAAACCTTGAAACAAAACAAAAGATAACTACATAGTGAAGATGAAATGTGTTTTAAAATTCTCACTGCTGAAGCAGGACAAAATGAATAAAGAAATGAAGAGCAGGTAGCATAAATAGAGAATAAGTACCAAGAAGGTATCCAACCATATCAGCAATTACATTAAATGTTAAAGGTCAGAACTCATCAATTAAAATACAGGTATTATCAGACTGGGTTTAAAAAGAAAAGATCCTTTTATGTACTACCTACAAGCAAAAGGCCAGAAAAAGCTGTACCATGCAAACTCTAATATGAAGAATGTTGAAGTGACTACATTAATAGACAAAATGACTTCAGAACAAGGACTATTACCAAGGTAAAGAATGCATTACTTAATGATAAAGGGGTCAATTTACTAAGAAGACAGCAATTCTAAATGCCTATGCATTCAATGACAAAGATTCAAAATACATGATGCAAAAGTCATAGAACTAAAAGAGCCCATAGAAAAATCTGTAGCTGAAGACTTTGACAATTCTCTTTCATTAATCAATTGAACAAGTTGACAGAAAATCAGTTAGGAAAAAGAAAACTTGAACAACTATATCAAACAACTTAATCTAATTGACATTTTAAAAACACTCCACTTGACAACAGAATAAACTGACACATGTATAGTCAATTCATTTCAACAAAGGTGCAAAGTCAGTTAAAAAAAATTATAGTCTTTCCAACAAAAAGGTGCTGGAACAATTAGGTATCTACATAAAAGTATTTTTTTTAGAAAGAGAAAATGATCTATACTACACCAAACAGAAATTAGCTTAAAATGGATCATAGGCCTCATTAAAAATCCAGGACGGTGGGGGTGGGTGGGTAGGTAGGAAGAGATTAACCAGAGAACTTGAATGCATATATGCATAAACACGGACACAGACAATAATGTGGTGAAGGTGTGGGGAGGGGAAGATGGATTTGGGCTAGAAGTGGTCAATGGGGGAAAAAGGGGAACATCTGCAATACTTTCAACAATAAATATATTTTTTAAAATAATAATAATCCTAGAAGAAACACGGCAAAAATTCTTAGTGACTTTGGGTTGGACCAGGAGATGGCAAATTATAGGCTATGGTTAAATAAAGGCCTACTGCCTGTTTTTGTTTATAAGGTTTTATGAACACATAGCCACAACCAGTAGTTTACCCATTGTCTATGGTTGTTTTTATGCTATAACAACAGAGTTGAGGAGTTACTGTGTGACCAATAAACCCAGAATATTTTTGCTGGGTTTTTGTTTTTGTTTTTGTTTTTTTTTACAGATGCTTACCAACCCCTGAATTCCTTACATAGAACACCATAAGAAAAGTGTATACATGAAAAACATAATAGGTCTTCACAAGAATTGTAAACTTCTATTTCTTGAAAGACATGCCTCTAACTGTTATAAAAGTATTTATAGAAAATATACCTGGAAAAGGACTTGGATTCAGAATACATAAAGAATGCCTAAACTTCACTAATAAGAACACAAACAGTACCATTTTAGAAATGGGTAAAACATTTAAACAGATACTTCACCAAGGAAGATGCACAGATAACAAGTAGGGACATGAGAAGATGCTCAACATTATCAGTCATTAAGGAAACGTTAAATAAATAGAGGTTTTTACTACATACTCAGTAAAATAACTAAAGTTTAAAAATACCAGTAAATCTGGCATTACCAGAAGTAGTGGAGAAAATTAGGGGCAACTGGAACTAGTGGAGTGCAAAATGGTACAGACAATTTGGAAAATATTTTGGCAGTTTCTTAGAAACTTAAACATTACATCAGCCAAGTAATCTCACTATTTGGTAGTTAACCAAAAGAAAAGAAAACTTATGCTCGCATAAAAATCTGGCCCCGCTGATGTGGGTCAGTGATTGAGTGTCAACCCATGAACCGGGAGGTCATGGTTCCAAGCTCCATCAGGGCACATGCCCAGGTTGTGGGCTTGATTCCCAGTAGGGAGTGCACAGGAGGCAGCAGATCAATGATTCTCTCTCATCATTGATGTTTCTATCCTTCTCTTCCTCTCTCTTCATCTCTGTGAAATCAATAAAAAACTTATGTTTAAAAAATCTGTATGCAAATTTTTATAGCAGATGTTTTCATAAACACATCAAACTGAAAACAAACCCCAAAGTGCCTTTGAATATATAACAAATATACTGGTGAGTGAATAACAAATTGCAATGCATTCATAAATTAGAATACTACTCACCATTTAAATTGAAGAAACCATGCAACACATGGATGGATTTCAAATGCATCATGCTAAGTGAAAGAAGCCAAACCTAACATGATGCATACTTTGATTACATTTATATTATACAACAGAAAAGGCAAAACTCAGAGGGACAGAAAACTGATCAGTGGCTTTCAGAGGCAAAGTTGTAGGGATGAGGGTGAGCAATAGATAGGCATGAGCAATAGAGTTTTCTGCAGCAATAGAACTCTTGTATGTCTTGATCGTGATTGTGGTTATAAGGCTATATTCTTTTGACAAATCTCAGAAGTGTATACAAAAAGGGAAGTGTTACTGTTACCATATATAAATGATGCCTTAATAACCTGATAAAAATAGCAACATACCATAATTGACATTGACATAAAATAATTATTTATTCTGAGAATATAAAATTACACAATGTCAGAAATTGTTTGAATGTACTTCATCATCTTAATGCAGCAATTTTCAACCTTTGTCATCTCATAGCACCTATAAACTAATTACTGGAATTCTGTGGCCCCACCAAAAATATTTTTTTCCAATTTAAGGAAAAAGTGGTCAGTGCCTCTGAGTAAATTGTCGGAGATTGCATGTTTTAAAAACTTGTGACACACCGTGTGCTGCAGCACACCAGCTGAACATCACTGTTTTAGTGGAAGTACTACAAGATAAATAAATCACATGTTTTGTTTTTTTTTGTTGTTGATGTTTGTTGATTTTTATTAAATAATATTTTTGGAACTCTTTAAGGTTCCCAGCAAAATTGAAGGGTAGTGAGGATATTTTCCATATACCCCTTGTGGCCACATGTGCAAAGCCAACATCGCCAACTATCAATTATGTATTTCTTCTCTCCCCGCCCCATAAACTCTGTCAATGACAGATCTTTTTATCATCTTCATAGTTTGCTTTTTCCAGAATGTCATATAGCTTGAATCATATAGTAGGTAGCCTTGGCAGCCTGGCTTCTTTCACTTAGTAATATGCATTTATGGTTCCCCCATGCCTTGTCATGGCTTGATAGCTCATTTCTTTTTAGCACTGAATAATATTTCATTGTTTAAATGTATCCATTCACCTACTTAAGGACAGCTTTGTTGTTTCCAAGTTTTGGCAATTATGAATAAAGCTGTTGTAAACATCTATGAAAAGGTTTTTGTCTGGATATAAACATACCACTCAGTAAATATTGAGTGTGAATGCCTGATGGTATATGGTAAGAGTATGTTTAGTTTTATAAGAAGCCACTAAACTGTCTTCTAAAGTGTCTTCACCAGCAAAAAATGAGTATTTCTGTTGCTCCACATCCTTGACAGCATTTGATGTTGTTAATATTCTGGACTTTGGCCATTCTAATAGGTGTGTTGTTGCATTTCACTGTTTTAGTGTGCAGTTTCCTAGTGACATGTGATGTGGAATATCTTTCATATGCTTGTCTGTCTTCTGTATATCGTCGTTAGTGAGATGTTCGTTGAGTTCTTTGGCTCTTTGGCTCATATTTTAATCATTTCTTTTTGTTTTCTTATAATAGTCCTTTATCAGTGTGTCTTTTGCAAATATTTTATCCTAGTCTTCAGCTTGTCTCCTCATTCTATTAACATTGTCTTTCACAGAGAGAAAGTTTTTCATTTTAATGATGTTTAACTTTTCAGTTATTTCTCTCATGAATCATGCCTTTGGTATTTTATCTAAAAAAATCACTGCAATATCTAAGGTCATTTAGGTTTTCAACAATAATGTTTTTTAATCAACAGATTTAGAAAAAACATTTAACAAATATTAATAAGTAATGTGATACTTTATTTCAATTTATAATAAAATATTTTCAGGCATTTTATAGTAGAAATTTTCCTTCACATAAAAAACAAACATTTTTAATAAATCTTTGTAAGACATTGATACCAATGTTTATAAGAAAATTTATATGTATTTCTATTTATTAGAAACACGGCAAAGAATTCTAGTATTGCTGCACAATTTATATAGTATTGGTGGTCTTGGAAAACCCCAAAGATAATAATGTTAACTACAAGAAGTATAAGAATTAGAAGAAGAAAAAATAGAAGTCTCTTTTTTTGTAGATAATATATTTATTGTTGTAGAAAACCAAAGAAAACAACAAAATAACATAGAATTAATAAAAGACACAATAGCATTCTTCTCTATTAGCAATACCAACTAGAAAATATGCGAAATAATATACCATATTTTTCTAGTATTATATAAGATATCCTGTTAATGGATGCATAAAAATGTTACCTCCAAAATTTTAAATTTCTATTAGAGAAAACAAAAGCAGAAGTGAACAAATAAAGATGTATGTCATGCTTAGAGATAGGAAAATATTCTATACTATAGATGTTATATTTTATTTATAATATTTATAAAAAATTTATTAATTTAGATAATCTTGGTCAAAATTGGCTGCATTTACATGGATTTGTAGAAAAATAAATATCCACAACAGTCAGGTCAATATGAAACTTTACCTTACAGCTATTAAAGCCATACCACAAAAACTCAGTTACAATACAACATGGGTACAACGGGGAATTCAAGCAAAACAAAGAACTCAAAAAGAGATCAAAATATGTATTTTGTTATTTAACACATAAAAAACTTGGTACCAGAATGCAAAAGGAAAAAGAGAGATTAACAGAAAAAAATTAAGAAAATTGATTTACTTTTTGTGGAAAATAAATTGCTACCTTCTTTCTTTGGATTAACCCCTTAATGTGACAGTGAAATTACAACATGTATAGAAGCAAACATGGGGGAATATGGTGGTGACCAAGACTGGAGACAGTATTTTAAAATAGAAACCAATAAGTTCAAACAATAAGAGAAAAAGTGATGCATTGACTCCAATCATAATTTGGGTTTGTGCTTATAGAAAATACTCAATTTAAAAGTTAATAAGAAGATACAAATCAGGAGATTCTTATATGTCAAAAGCAATTCTTAAAATGGGCAAAGGATACAAATACCTAGTTCCTAGCATGAAAACCTTTCATATGTTAAAGCAGCAACAATATTATTTGATGCTCAAGATTACTGGTAATCAGAAAAGACCACATTAAAATAACAATGTATGAATCTGTAAACCATGAGAACAAAATAAATAAAAATAATGGCAATACAAAACTGAGTATGTACAATGTCACCAGAGGAAATAGGAA
This sequence comes from Myotis davidii, assembly GCF_000327345.1. NCBI lineage: Eukaryota > Metazoa > Chordata > Mammalia > Chiroptera > Vespertilionidae > Myotis > Myotis davidii. The sequence continues at coordinate 599,320 of NW_006293776.1, read as the reverse complement.
CAGTTATTTTGGGACAAAGTCTGGTGTTTATTAATGAAATTGATTATATGGTGATCATGCAGCTCCTGGTCCCCACCTACAGGTATTTATCCAAGAATTATTCCAACTTGGGTCCATAGGGAATATTAATGAAGACACTCATTCAAAGCATCATCAGTGTAAGTGGAAAATTCAATGATTAAGATGGCCATCATTGCCCTGGCCTGTGTGCTAAGTGGTTAGAGAATGGCAGTCTGCCGGTTGGATTCCGGTCAAAGGGCAGGTACTTGGGTTGCAGATTCTATCCCCAGTCGAGGTTGGGGTGCCCATGGAGGCAACCAATTAATGTGTCTCTTTCACAGCGATATTTCTCTCTCTCCCCCTCTTTTCCTTCCCCCTCCCTCCCTCTTTTACACTCTTTTTTTAAAAAAAAGTCAATGGGGGAAAATACATTTGGGTGAGGATGAACAACAACCACAAAAAGATGGTCATCATCAGAAAAATGTGCATCATAAGTATACTATGAAATCATCTGCAGTAATTATAGCAATGAACCAGATACATAAGGCAATGAGAGTAGATCCTTGAAACAGAGTGTGCATGAAGTTAGAAACAAAGTGAAATTTATGAAAATGTAAAAAAAAAAAGGACCTACATATGACCTACATATTATGCAAGGCTGGATACATTTCCAAGGACTTTGATAAAATAAAATAAAAAGACAGTGGGGGCTTATGAGGTGGATAGAATGAGAATAAGAAATACATAAAACATAAACACATTTAAAGGGAGATATAGAAATTTACCTGAACACTATGAAAATTAACTAGTGCTATAATTAAAACATACTGCACTATTAAGCTATAAAGTGTTTTAAAGCAAATAATTACATAGAATATGCAGACTTAAGACAGAAGAGCTGCTTTTTGTTCATTGTTTATTTATCATTTTTTCTTCCACTTATTTGATTTTGTATACAATACATCCTTAACAGCAGTAATTTTTCTTCACTGTGGTGTTTTTCACAGTGAGTCTCAGGATCATGAAAATTCATTTTCTCAATACATTTTTTTAGCCGATCAATGATTCTCTCTCATCGTTGATGTTTCTCTCTCTCTCTCTCTCTCTCTCTCTCTCTCTCTCTCTCTCTCCCTTTCTCTCTGAAAAATCAATAAAAAATATATTTTTAAAAATAAATGAAATTTTATTTAAAGTGCTGATGTCATTTTTAATATGGAAAAGATATACAAAATGTCTATAATAATTTAATTTATATCTATATATTTTAGGCTCTTCAACTTTTTTCTTTTTCTTTTAGATTCCTCCTTCTGGACTTGGAGCAAGATTATAACCCAGTGTTATCGGTTTAATAATAGTAAAGTATGATGGCAGGACACATAGGAAATGCCACTATATGTGAAACAGAATGCAAAGTGATTTTAGATCTGGAAATCGCTGGTGGCGAGCAGAGTGCGAATAAATATCAAATGTCTTCTCTTTAGCACTAAATGTAAAATGCTCCAAATCATCTTATCCAACTCTAGCTGTTAACTTAAATGCAAATGCACATATTGAACGCAATAGTGGAAGAGCAAACAGAATTCATCACAAGTAATGTGATTGGGGATGCTGTTTTACCGGATTTTAATGCCAAGAAATGGCAAATAGAACTGGTCTTTAAAAACGCAAAGCATAGGTACTTAAGGTGCTACAAAAGACAGAGCTGCACTATCCATGGTGTGAACTGCATCCAAATTTCAATCTTGTACCAGGAGAGTAAAGTAAGAGCCTTACTTAGGCAATTGTACTAAAACAGGCAGCCACACCAGTTCCTGATGGTGAAAATATCTCCTTTAGAGCATACTTGTAAGCCTGCCAGTCAGCCCACTGGCTAACTTATTTCCTCCTATTCTGGAATGCCCTGCTTGCTCTCATCCTTAATGAGAGAGGAGTTTACTTTCTCGATGTAGGGACAACACTAATAAGATCACAATGTGAGTCCTACTGTCTGATTAGATTCAAAATTGCACATGATGACAATTTCACTATATTCTAAGTCAAAGACATAAGTTTGTAGACTCACTGAAGGTATATGTTTTGCCAGGATCACTTAGGGATGTACCTTTCGGTCAGAAAATAATCAGCATTTGAAGCAAATGCGCAGTGATGAGAAGCTCAAGTTTAACCTCTCTGGAGTTCCCATTCTGAAAAGAAATCTTATTCTCAAACAACTTATACTTTTGATTTTTGGTCTGCCCTATATTATGTCCTTACTCTTTCAACTAGACTGAAGCTATTTTAATTTGTTGTTGTTGTTAATCCTCACCGAAGGATTTCTTTTCCCTTTGGTTTTTAGAGAGAATGGAAGGGAGGGGGAGAGACGAAGAGAGTGAGGAGCACGGATGTGAGAGACACATCCACATCAGTTGGTTCCCTTCTGCATGCACCCCAACCAGGGCCAGGAATCCAGCCTGAAGTCGAGGTATGTGCCCTTCACCAGGACTGAACCCAGGACTCTTCAGAAACTCTCTCCACTGAGCCAAACTGGCCAGGGTGAAATTATTTTAAATACAATGTAGGACATACAGAATTAATCCCTAAATATCCTTTGACACAGTTAAATAAATTATAGTATATATCCATACAACAGAATAATTAGGCATTATTTTTAAAATGTGTAGATTTGTTTGTGTCATGCAATATTCTCTAAAGTTTAGAAATGCACACTGTATGGATTTATTCTGAGTTTTAAAAAGAGAATAGGCATATCCATCTAAGGGAAGATATAGGAAAAGAGATGTTATTGTTACATACATGCTGGTACATGCATACTACTTTTCTGGAAAGATGCAAAAGAAAAACTGATGGTGAATAACTTTGAAAATAAAAATAGGGTCAGGGTAGTGGAAAGAAAACATTTCCACTACATTTGCTTCTCATTTAGAACCATTTTGTACAGTTTGGCATTTTGGGCACAGGACTGTGTTCATTTTACTTAAAATCAATCACTGACATTATCTGGAGGGTGACATTATGATCTATTTTAATTTTCTTCTCTGTAAGTAAGACAAAATATAAATTGAATTTTAATTTAAAATATAAGACTGGAGGCTGGCAGAAATAGGGAAAGGAAGAAAAATGGAAGGAAAAGAGGAAAGAAAGAAGGAAAGAACATACAGAAGAATGCTTTCAGAGCAAATGCAGCTTTTTAGCTCCTCTCTGGAATGCTCTGAGTGAGGAAAAAACAGAATTGTGGAGGCAAATGTAGTTGGAAAAAAAAATTCCTAAATAACTGATATCACTAACCTATTATTAGTATAGAACTATTGAGTTAAATTTCTTGTTCCCTTTTCGCCATAATTTTATGCCAACTTGCTTAATCTTATGATTTATCCTCAAAATTTCAAGTAGCTGACAATTCCTTTTTTTATATAAGCTGCTGCAGAAAGTCTCACAAATCTTTTTTTAAAAAAAATGTGCAGCAGCAAAGCTTTTATAATTAAGTGTTCAGAATGGTTAACTGGAAAGGAAAAATCACACAAAAAAATGCAGATTTTTGAAGGACATTTTCCTTATAAAATCACCTATCAGCTTTATAACTAGGTGTTTCTTTGAAAAATAAAATTTGAAAATATTTGCTTAAAATTTTTGAAAATTACTTTTTCATAAGAAAACATATCAATAGACTATAATGCCTAATGTTGATGTGTATAAAGAAACAATCACCCTCTTCCTTAACTTCTAAGTAATTTTATACTTGTCAGGCAAGATGTATAGGATGCCTTTAATATGAATATATATCTTTGATCCTTTCAGTAATTAACCCTAAAGATATAGTTAATTATACACTTTAAAAGAAATCTGGAAATTCATTGCAGCATTGCTCATAATATTGAATATTTAGAAATGACCAAAATATGAAACAAAATATGGCTGTTTTCAGAAATTATGCTGTGAAAAATCATGCAATCTAATTTAAGAAACATAGAGCTTAGAAGTATTACCAGATAAACCAATTCATAATGTATTTTACTTGAAAACAACCACAATATGAAACACATAATTTATTTTTCATTTGCAAGAGTCATTCCACTTTTTCCATAAAACAATTTGATAATACATATATGCATAGAATATTTAAAAGATACATATTGAAATGTTTCCAATTAGTAGGATTAATGGAGCCTTTTTTCCTTTTTTCTTGTGGGTATTAGCTAGTTATTCTATAATAAGCATGTAGTATTTGAGTAATAAGCATTTACTAAATATATTAAAATTAAATAAACCATTAAATACCAAATGGAAATTTCATTACCACATATCTCTGAAATATCATTTCTTCTACTCCACTCATTCCTGAGGTCTCAACTCAAGCATTACCTCCTCTAAAGAGCTTACATTGAATCTAATTGTGTTTACTTTTAAATATTATATAGCAAAATGAGAGCTAGTATTTAATAACAAGCCCAGCTTTCCAGTGAACTCCTTGAAAGCTGAAACTATTTAAATTGTCTATTTAAAAAATAAGGCATTATCATTTTTTAGTGTGGCTTAACGTCAGTCCAAAAATATAAGAAAGAGAAATTTAAAAGTACCTTTAAACCATCCTCATGTGTCAAACTTCAGTTAATCTATAGATAGTTACACAAAGAAGTTATCTGTAAATAACTTCTATAAGGAAAAAATTAATTCTTTTTTTAAAAAGCCATTACTCAATAGGTAACTTATGGGGACTTTATCATATTCAATTTATCAAAATAAGAAGGATACACTTGTTAATAGTTATGAGCACAATATTAAATTAAATTCATAATTGATGGTCAGACCAATAATCACTCAATATAACACTGAAGATAATTTTGACGTGTCCCTTCATAAGTTTACAATCACTGGGCCAGCCATTTGCTTTTTGCTCTCCATGGCTTCTCAGTCTTTTATTTGCTCTGCTCTGAAGTATCAAGGAACTACTTTTATGCAATATAATGTCTGACAAAACTCTTAGTACATGGTAAAGGCACAGTGAAAATTTAACAATGATTTAGCTGACTCTATAGATCTTACTGCTTACAAAGATCATTGGTCAGAGTATGTATTTTGTTAAATGCTAGTATATATTATACTTATACACATAAATGTCTTAAGTAATCTAAAGATGTAGATACAATAATTTGTAAGTCTTGTTTATAATCCCTTCTTTTTTTCATTTTTTGAATCCTTTATCTCAAGCAGTTAATAGAAGTGTCTCTAACCTCTCTCTGGCCTATGTTTGGGTTTCATTAACCTAATTCTATGCAACTTGTTTATCCTCTTCTGGTTATCATTGTTTCATACTTCAAGGTCCATTTAAATAGGCCAAGATTGAAATTTTAAAAATACTGCTTCAGGTTTAAACAAGCATTTTCAAAGTAGTGTCTGAAACAAATACTTTCCTATCACTCAGGAAATGTTACTCTTTTGATACTTCCTGTGAACCCTATTTTGCTAAATTTCGCATGTCTTTTCTCTAGCAAATGCTCCAGCCCAAATGAAATGCCTGTGGTTTTAACTATTTTAAGCTAAAAACTCCAGATGTCTAGTTGTGTTTTATGATTACTTCTTGGTAGTACTATATTGAGTTAGAAGTTACGTTGTACCTCTAACCTTTTTCTATAACCAACTTCATTGCCAAATCTTTTCTAAGGATTGTATCTTCTCTTGCAAGTTTTCTACACCTCTGTAGTCTCGCTAAATTTATAAACTTGGCAGACAAAGCCCTGGTCATCATCAATACAGAATCTGAGACCATAATATTCCACAGCCCTATAATTATTGAAAGATGAAGGGAACTTTTTGATGTCTCTATAGACTTCTCACATTGCATGATCAGCTGCCTGAGTTGCCAGTTTGACCCATCTCTTAGTCTGTGTCTGGAAGGGGGGTCAAAAAGCAATTGCCTATGGAATTTTAAACCTTCAAATGCTGTCAACAGGAGTTAAAAAACCCTAAAAATGTATTTTAAGAACAGGTTGTGATATGCAAGAAGACATACATGCATGTGGTAGTGATATTTGGTGCCACTGAAAATTGGGTCCGAGCCTCAACCTTTCCACTGCTTCAATGACCTTAGACAAGTAGGTGCTCTCTTCTGAGCCTAAATTTCTTTATCTGTCATTGTAGCAGAATTGACACTAGAGCCATGGCATGATTTGAAAGATGAGATACCTGGAAAGTCCTTCCAAACTATCTTCTTCAACCATCTGCCTCCAAAATCTTTCACAGTTTGAATTTTTTTTCTTAAGTCCAAACAGTTATGTGATGATGATGCTATTCAGCGATTACAGCTTTGACAGATTCACTTTTCATAATTTACTTAAACTTGAAGTAACTGTGGAACATGATCACACAGCAGTTTTAGAAATAACCTCAGCAGAATTAGAATAATTACAGCAGGAGGTTTAGGTGGAATTAGGGCTCTTTTCTGAGGAATCTAACAGTGATTATGAAATTCTGCCACCAGAAATAATCCTGCAAAATGAAATGTGATTTCTTGACCTCCAGGGACCCCTTACAGACTAAGAAGTCTGGCTGGTAGTTAAGTCTTTTACAGTCTTTGTATTATATGGATCACTTTCAAGCCGCCAAATTTGTCTTTAATTAATTCAAGAAAAATATGTCTCAGGTATGATGAAAGAATCATAATTTTATTTGCAAGTGAATTTAAGACTGACCCTGCTTTCCTTCTAGTAAAATATTTTTTAAATATATTTTATTGAATTTTTACAGAGAGGAAGGGAGAGAGATAGTTAGAAACATCAGTGAGAGAGAAACATCGATCCGCTGCCTCCTGCACATCTCCTACTGGGGATGTGCCCACAACCAAGGTATATGCCCTTGACCGGAATTGAACCTGGGACCCTTCAGTCTGCAGGCTGTCGCTCCATCCACTGAGCCAAACTGGTTTCGGCCTAGTAAAATATTTTTATAGTGGGTTAAATTTTTGAGACCCACCATTAATTGTTAAGTTTTTATAAGGAGATTATATATATATCTCCTTATATATCCTTATATATATATGTATGGAGATATATATATATCCTTAAGTTTGTAGTTTAAAATAGGTAAAGGCCCAATGCACAAAATTCGTGCACAAGGAGGGGTCAGTGTTCCTCAACCTGGCCTGTGCCCTCTCGCAATCTGAGACCCCTCAGGTAATGTTCCTAGGCCTGGCTAGTGATCAGGGCCTATTTGGGCTTTCTTCCTCCAGCTGTTGGCAGCTGGCCCCACTCCCATCACTGTCACTGCTTGCCATCTCTGAGGCATTGTCCCCTTCTCCCCAACCACTGGTCACCTCCTTCTGCAGATGAGAGGTGTGGGGTGCGATTGCTTGGCTAACCTGGGCCTCCTTCTGCAGGGCAATCGTGGGGCCATGGCAGGGTCCCCCAACCAATCACATTGTACCCACCTTGGCTGGTCTGGCACCGATGCGTGTCATAGCGTGGCCATCCAGACAGTTCTTCTGCTGTTCAGTTGTTCAGTCAATTTGCATATTACACTTTTACTATTATAGATTTATATATAATCAGTTATTTTGAATACATATACTTAAGTTTTTAGTTTGGAAAGAGCAATCAACTGGGATTAAGTCAATCACAGAGGCAAAAACAATTATATACATATATATGAACATATGTGTACACACACACATACCTATTCATATAGATATGAATATACTTAAATATATATTTACTAGAGGCCCAGTGCATGAAATTCGGATCAGGCCTAAACGGGCAGTCGGACATCCCTCTCACAATCCAGGACTGCTGGCTCCCAACCGCTCACCTGCCTGCCTGCCTGATCACTTTCTAACCACTCCCCTGCCAGCCTGATCAATGCTTACTGCTCCCCTGCCAGCCCAATTGCCCCTAACAGCTCTCACCTGCCAGCCTGGTTACTCCTAACTTTCTTCCCCTGCTTGAATGATCATAATTATTTATAAAATGCAATCAAAATATTTGAAAATATTGATGAGCTTTAGCACCTTTATTTATTTTTAAAAAATAAGAATTATTTGTAGTCAGGTTTACCATTTTTAAATTAAAAAGGGAGGATTCTATTTTAATCTACAGTGCTCACCAAAATTTCACGACTTTGTAATCAATACTTGATTTACAAATACACTTATTCTTGTTTATGTCTAAATTTTAGGATCAAATGTGATTCAAATTTTCTGTATTTGTCAAAGTTTACTGCAAAATTTTATATGGCCTTGATATATTTAATTAAAGCAATCAATTAAAATGTTTCTGTATGAATTATAAATCAGAAAGTTTGATATTGGCCACTCTGCTAAAAAAAAAAAAAAAAAGTGTAGTGCCAAAGGGCTAATCTATGATTTTATGACTTCCCATGGTTTGCTCAAAAAGGGACATATATGAAATTCTAATTTATATCTGACAGTTGTAATAGGAGAAGAAAAGAGGGGTATAAGTTATATCTAAAATGCACTCTTTGCTATTTGTTAATATTAATCCTATAACATAGAGCAGTGGGAGTGCTTTTGTCCTTTTGTGGTGATCACAATGAGTGGGAGAAAAGTGCAACTGGCATCTAGTGAGTGGAAAACAGGGATGCTGCTACACATCTCACAACAGCACAGGGCAGCGCCGCAGCAAAGAATTACCCAAACCATAATGTCAATAGTGCCATGGTAAAACACTCCAATGTGGGTGTGGGACCAGTCCTTTCTGCATTTCCACCCCTCCTACCAGTCTGGATATGGCTTCTTCTTTAAATCCCTAGTTGTAGGACTTCCATTCCACTAGGCTTCAAGTGGTACTGAATGAAGGGTGTTCTGTATTTTAGTTGTAATTTTGATGTAGTTGTGAGAGGATGTGAGTATCACATTTAACTATGCCACTATCTGAGCCTTGGTCTCCCTGGTTCAGTTGATTGGGTGTCATTCCATGCACCAGAGGTTGCTGGTTCAATTCCTAGTCAGGGCATATCCTGGGTTGTGGGCTTGATCCTCTACAAAAGGCATGCAGGAGGCAGCTGATCAATGTTATGCTGTTACATCAAAGTTTCTTCTCCCTCTCTCTAAAAAGTCAATAAACTATTCTTTAAAAAATATATTAATATGATATAATAGCATTTTCCAGAGAAAGCAGTTTTTTACTCTGTAACATTTTTTCAACTGCAATAAGGAAGCCTTAACTGTATCATATTTTCTATTTCTACTTCAATTTCTACCATATTTCAATTTATGTTTGTGCACTGTTTTACTTAATGTTTAGAGGATTTAATTTCATTCAATCATTTATTATTTCTTTACATAATCAGTAAGTCAAATTTGACTTTTCTTAAAATGAAAATGAATGTGCATTCTTCTATGTATATAGGTACACTTAGACTGCAATGTGTATATTCCATTTAATAATTTGTAAAGTATTTTTAGTTATTTTATTTACCATCAAGCAGATTGTTGATGGAGATCAACATCGAAGGAAAAATGTATAATTACATTTCCTTAAAAGAATGTCATTACTAGTGAAAGACAAGATTGATGATACAGAGGATTAATCATAACCATGATGTATATATTTCCCAGATATAAGAATATTGCCAGGAAATTAGAATTATGAACTTAATTTTTTTTACTTGAAATGGACAATCACTAGCAGTCAGAGTAAAAAGGACTTAAAATTTAGGATCAAGTCATTTTAAAATAGCTTGCATAATTTTTATATAGTTAGAATATAGAGCATGAATAACATAGGAAGACCTGTAAGTGATAATCATATATATAAATAACAAACAATACAGATAATTACATTTTTGTGTTTTATAGTTATACAGTGTAAGATTACTGCCAAAAACTATAATTAAAAAGGCCAAATAAAATAACTTTAAAATAGAAAATACTTTTCTTCAAACTGACAAAATTTTATATTTTCAAAGATGATTTTTCATGCCAAAACATGTACTGTTGCTGTTTATCCTGCCACAATCAAAATTATTCCAATGTAATTTGTGATTTTACTAATTTTACCAAATGTCCATTGTGTATACTTATTTCAAATATGAATATTTGTGGCTATTTTGAAATTACCTTTACATATTATAAGTTCTTATAGTTGAATGTGTTTCAGTATTTTCTAATTCATTGCCTTATTTATCACCTAAAAGCTGCTAAAACCACTCTGTTATTCTTATTGTAGCATTATAGTTTATGTTTCTCTCTGGAAGGCAATCATCATCCAAAATTGCCTCACCTCTAATTACTGATCTGTATTCTTTTCAAAAATATCCTTGTTGTAGTCACAAATTAACAAAATCTAGAAACAATTTGCCAAATTTAAAAACAATGCTTAATATTTCCATTTGAATCAATATACTTACTGGCCAATTTATAGGTGAAATGGTACTTTTACAGCAGTTAGTCTTATTATAGAACAGCTGTGACTCTTCATATAGCCAGGTTTCCTTTTCTTTGTTGAATTTTGTACCTTTGTTGTTTTTAAAGGGTTTCTGTTAAGTAGGCTACAAAGGGACATTCTCTAAATTTTTTAAAAAATATATTTTATTGATTTTTCAAAGAGAGGAAAGGAGAGGGATAGAGAGTTAGAAACATTGATGAGAGAGAAACATCGACCAGCTGCTTTCTACACACCCCCTACTGGGGATGTGCCCGATCCTATATAATAAAAGCCTAATATGAAAATCAAAAGAACAGTGGAACAACTGGTAGAATGACGAGTCACTATGATGCATACTGACCACCAGGGGGAAGACTCTCAATGCAGGAGCTGCCCCCAGCCTGCAGGCCCCAGGCCAGCCAAGGTGGGTGCCAGAGGGCTCCCCCCCGCCCCCATCACACCGCTGGTTGCCACCAGATCAGTCCTGATGGCCAGCAAGGCCTAGGGACCCTACCCATGCACAAATTTTGTGCACTGGACCTCTAGTTGTCAGATAATTTTCTTTGGTTTTCTAGGAATATAGTCATATTAGCTTTATATAAAGGTAATTTTTTTTCTGTTTGATCTTCTTGCTGATTATTTTTATATAAATGGAGTTGACATTAGTTTTAAATGAGGTTAAAATATGGAGCCATAAAGGAGCCTCCTTGACTTTTTCTGACAATGACAATCTATGTAGTGGCTCACTGTCAAACATGAGATTGGCTCTTAGTTTGAGATAAATATGTTTTGTCATGTTAAATAAGTAATACTCAATTTTAAAATATTTTTTCTCTACATGATGGCCAAATATAGGTAGGACACAGAGATAAAGACATGTGACCTTCCATTAAAGACTTCTCAGTTGTAATTTAGAGAATATCCCTTTATAGCCTATTGGCCAGAACTTAGGGGACCACATCGAGTTGCAAAAAAAAGCTAATGATACAGACCTTATTCATCATAGACATGTACCTACTAAAACTTGAGATAATATTACTGTGGAAGAAGCTAGGAATGAATATTGGAAGAAAATTACAAATCTCTGCCAAATTTGTTGCTAGCTATCAATGAGTCAATTCAATCATACAGTTGGACATTAGCCAGGCATGGCTGGCTTTCCACATTTCATCTGTTAGAAAATTTTGAATTTTGACAGAGATGATATTATATATTCATCCAATAGTTTTCTCTCTCTGGGCACACAGAGTTACTACATTTGTCAGTCCTTCTTTAAGTTAGATATTTACATATGATTCAGGATGGCTATTGGATATGGATAGACATATGCAGGAACTTCAAGTCTGGACTTAAAACTATATAGCACAGTTCTTTAGTTCTCTCTACTACTGATATAGCATTTTGGAGGTTATTTTTCCAGATTTCCTAGTTTCAAGTTTAGAGGGTTACCTAATCCACAATGGATTTTATATGTGAGATACATGCCTTCATTGTTTAAGTCAATAGAGTTCAAGATATATTTGCTATCATAGCATAATCTAGCCTATTATAATAATTACTTAAATAGAATATGATCTTGTGTAAATGTAATTTGTTACACCAAGAATCTTTTTGTTAACCTTCTTAAGAATACCAGGTACCTATAATAAATACTGATGATACAATGATACTGATTAAGAGTTCCTCCTTCTAGGAGTGTGCAGCCCAGAGAGAATCCCATAAAATAGGAATGTGTTCCCAGTCTGCTGCAGTGTACTGGGTTGATAAGTGCATCCTCAGTTTTCAAGGCTCTCTGAAAAAAACTGTGGGTACTCATATTGCCCGTGGTACAAAAGTAAATGAGGTGATAGTGTTAGGCAAGGCTAAGCAACACAGTTAAAATGAAGACAAAAGCATAGTGCTAAGAACATACATTCGGGGACCAGATTGCTTCAGTTCCAAGCTTCTCCACCACCTGCTTTCTTTGTATCCTTGGGAAAGTTACTGAACTTCTCTGTGCCTTATATTTGTCATCTGCAAAATAAGGAGAATAATGGTACCTACCTCATAGGGTTACTAAAAATGTTAAATAGATGAGATCAAAGGACTTGTGTGAATGCATATGAGCATAACCAATGGACACAGATAGTGGGGGGTGGAGGGGTGAGGGTATGTGCTAGAGGGTGGGAGTGGCCGAGAAGAGGTCAATGGGGGAAAAAGGAGACTCAGACTCATGTAATACTTTAAACAATAAAAAATTTAAATTAAAAAAATTTTAAATGGGTTATTACTTATAAAATTATTGGAACAGTGGCTAGAATAAATAGGTAGTCTCTAAACATTTTCTAATAATATATGAGAACTACACTTCTCTTTTTTTAAAACCAAATTTCTTCAAAGACTAAGGGTAAAACTTAACACTATTATGCAACCATTTATTTGTAAGTTATTATAGTAGCAGGCTACTAAAATGTTTCCTGAAATTACATGAAGCAGCATTTCTCATTTTTTTCTATTTTAACATCTGTAAATATAAAATACAATTATGAAAAGGAAAATATTGGTAAGCAGAAATCATTCAAAAATCAAATTGTTCTTGGTGCTGTACTCTTTATTATAATGTTTTCTTGATGTAGTATGTCTGAGCTGCTATCACATACAAAACCATTGTGAATAAGCTGTCAGGTTTAATTGGTCTACTATAAAAATATCTTTGATAAATAGAACTGTCTCATATGGAATTAAATTCAAAAAAGGTGAAAATCTGGTTTCATTCAAACACATTTCAGTAAAGGTAATTGAGGTAGAAAATTTTTGTTATAGTATTTCAGTAGAAGGAAATAGAGTACTTTACACAGTTAGGTACTCATTAAATCTATTTAATGTTTTTGATTGATGAAAAATACATAAGTACAGTTAGGCTACCAGAAAACTATCGCTTTGAAAAAGGAGGTATGTTACCATCCTGCAGAAGTTCCATATAAGAATTATTCTCAATATATATGTTATGTCAATTTATAACAAAAATATATAACACCCCTTCAAAATACTCAGTTATTATGCTATTATCAGAAGTCATCCATTCATCCACTCAACAAATATTTATTGTGTCTTCTGTATCTTCTATGTGCTGTGAACAAATTAGTTAATTTCTGTCTTCATGAGACAAATAATACATTTAATAAATAAATGAATTATATAAAATGTTAGGTGTAATAATTACTATTAAAAAGTATGCAAAACAAGGAGAATATGAAATCTAAGAATGTGGGTTTTACAATTTAAATAAGTTGGTAAGTGAAGTCCTCACTGAGAAGGAAGAAGCATGGTTTTAAGGGAGGCCAGGGATACAGCCATCTAGATATCTGGAAGAGCATTTTATTTTATTTTATTTTTTTAAATATATTTTATTGATTTTTTACAGAGAGGAAGGGAGAGGGATAGAGAGCTAGAAACATCGATGAGAGCGAAACATTGACCAGCTGCCTCCTGCACTCTCCCCACTGGGGATGTGCCCGCAACCCAGAATCGAACCCGGGACCGGAATCGAACCTGGGACCCTTGAGTCTGCAGGCCGACGCTATCCACTGAGCCAAACCGGATAGGGTTCTACCTAGCTTTTTTTTCGTCTTGGTCTGGGAGGAAAGTGATAGAAATGGATGGAGTAAGAAGTGACTGGACTAAGGGTATATTCTGAAGTTAGAGACTATAAGATTTCTGGCTAAAGTTGATACAGGTTGTTAAAGTGAATGAAGACATTTGCCTGGACAACTGGATAGAAAGAGGCGCATTAAGCTTAGGTTGGGGAGACTGTGATAGCCAACTTGGTAGATGAAGAATTTGAGCTCATGTTCTTTGAATGTCCAAGTGTAGAAGTCAAATAGTCAGTTGATGAGTAACTTTAGAGTACAAGGGTAAGGTCTAGGCAAGAAAAATAAATTCAGGTACTTTAAGAGAGAAGATAATATTAAATCAATGAGTCTGGATGTGATCATCAAAAGGAAGAGTATAGATAGAAAATAGAAGGAACATAGGTTATAAAGCCCAGATACATCCAATTGGCTCAGTTGGTTGAGCATCATCTCATGCACTGAAAGGTAGCAGGTTCCATTCCCACTCAAGACACATACCCAGGTTACAGGTTTGATCCCTGACCTGATCCTTGGCCTGATCCCTGGTCAGCTGGGTATGTGAGGCAACCAATGGGTGTTTTTCTCTCACATTGATGTTTTTCTCTCTTTCTCTCCCTCTCCCTTTCTATTTCTCTTTTTATTGATTTTCTCTGAAATCAATAAAAACATATATATTTTTTTAAAGCCCAGGTACACTCCAATGATTTGAAATTGAGGAAAAGAAAAGGCACAATTAAAGAGTCTGACCAGGAGCAGCTAGCTGATTGCAGAAAAAGATGGTCATGTGAATGTAAGGAGGAAAGGGTGTCATCAGCTGTGTCTGGGTAGAGTTAAAGTGAAGACTGAGAATTCACCACTAAATTTAGTATCTTGATGTCATTGGCCATGTTGATTTTAGTGAATAATTGAGCATGGAAGACTTATTGGAATGTGTTTAAGAGAAAGGCGACTAAAGGGTATCAGTGTTCCTTAACTGTGGGTTTATTGTTGAGGGTGTGGACAGAGAAACAGGGTAAGAAAACCTGAACTGGAGTGAGTGAAGGTGTTTTTATATAAGTTTC
>NW_006293776.1:577840-584236 GCF_000327345.1 Myotis davidii | reverse complement strand
TTTTCTCAGTCATTCTGAGAGGTACTAGATGGGAACCCTATAGAATGTTTCTCAATATGAATTGTTTTAAGAGAGGTTTCTTTCACAGAAAAAAATATAAATGGATAGGGTCAAGAGAGATATTTGTCTGATTTTAACATAAAAGAAGAAAGCATGTTTGGATAGAGAGGGAAATAACCCAGTAAGACCCATTATCTTTAATGGGATCTGGGTCTTTTAGGGCTGAGAGGCAGTAACCCTGGTTTGACATCTGGTAAATACAGAGTAAGCAGTATTTATCAACAAATGCATGATGATGGACCACCTTGTATAAAGTAATGTAAATAAGAGGAGAGGGATCCATTACTTATTAAATTCTCTGACTCTGAATTTGATGATATTTATATTTAACAAATTATAATTTTCCTATATTTTTTTCATACCCTCTCAGGTATTTTTGCCTCAAGCTATCACACTATCAAGGATTAATCAGTAGAACAATCCGGAGCTTGCATGAGATGGAAATCGTGACAGTTCTCCCCAGTGACAGCAAAAAAGTCATCTTAAAACATGGGGAATTGAGAAGAGTCTTCAGAAGGGAATTACCTTTGTAGTGGGACTATGTCTGCCTTACTCTACAGGCTGCCCTAAAACCAATAAAGCATAAAAATAAGCCTTGAAGGGATCAAGTTGATTATAACAATTTCAACTGTGTCCCAGAACAAAGACCAACAATATATAAAGTAATACAGCAAATTCAAGTACCAAACTAAAAAGTCAAACTGATATGTGAAAGAATTAGGAAAGTCTACCTCCCAAAAAAAGTATTTCTCATTTGAAATACTGAAAATTATACAAATAGTGGAATTATCATGAAAAATAGACATTACAAATGTACCTCATGTACTCAAAAAAGATATAGAAACTTATGGACATGATGAAGAAAGCAATAAATATATAAAAAGTCCCAAGACACAAACTACTAAAGATAAAGATTTGAATAACTGAAATGACATATTATATAAGATTTCACTTAAAAAAAGGAGCAAGAAGAACAAATGAAATCCCAAAATAAGTAGAAGAAAGGCAATAATTAAAACAAAAATAGATCACAAAAAAACAACAAAGAAAATAAATAAATTTAAAAGCTGTTTTTTGAGAAGATAAATAAATTTCATTAATGGTTTGCTAAAGTAATCAAACAAAAGCAGAATAAACTATCTACCAATAGAAGAAAAAGGAAAGGAGACTACAAATTCTAAAGATATTAAAAGAATAATAAAGATATTAAATAAGACAAAATTGGCAAAGGTTTTAAGTAATTCAAAGTGCCAAAGCTTTTTCCAGAAGATATAGATAACCAAAATAGCTCTATATCCATTCAGAAAAACAATTAAATTTATAGTAAAAAAAACTTTCTACAAAGAAAAATCTAGAGAAATAGGGCTTAAGTGATGAATTCTATAAAACTTTAAAGGAAGAAATAAGAAATCCTCACAATTTTTTTCCATAAGAAAGAAGAAAAAGGACATTTCCCAGCCATGGTAGAAGACATGTAGCATCATGTTATCTAAATCGAAGACATTACTCCAGAGCAAAACACCAAAATGCTTAGTGAATATAGATGAAAAAATCCATAAGCAAATATTTTAAAATAAATACTGTAATATATAAATAGAATTCAAAGTGACCAAAATAAGTTTTTTCACATGAATGAAACGTATATTTAAAATTGAAAATTAATCACGACATGCCAATCCCAAATTATATTTCCCATCTATTTTTCTAAGGGCCCATTAATCTATCCTAAAAATGGTTTACTCTCTCATAAGAGACCTACTTTCTTCCACCCCTTTCCCTATTAAAATAACCTTTAAGCCTAAAGTCTAATGCTGCCTCTTGGAAGAAAGTAGGCATTATTACCTTTTCCTTGGGTATCTCCCATGTATACATAAAAAAACAACAACTCCTATTTGTTTTAATCTTGTTAATTTGCTTTATATTCCAGGAGTCTCAGCTAAAGGGAAAGACTCAAGGGAAAATTATTTTTCCCCACTCACACATTTCACATGTATTACTAGAAAAGAACAAAGCTAAAGTGATAGTAAGCGGATCAGCAGCCTAGGCGTAATGGAGGTTAATGGCTGCAATGGAGCAAGAGGCAAGTTTTCAGAATGATGGAAATGTCCTGTATCTTAATTGTAAAGTACTGATTACACAATTGTATAAATATATAAAATATTTCACCCCCCAAATGAAAGGAGGAAGAGAGAAAAATGGAAGAAAAAAAAGAAGGCAGGGGTGGAGGGGGAGAGAAAGAAGAAAAAGGGGGAGAAGAAACAAAGGAAGGGTCTCCAAAGCTCCACTTCTTACAGCTCTTTCCACTGAGTATACAGTGACCCTTTGATTCTGTGAGATACTTAACATCTTTTCAATAAAATCTACTTTTTGTTTTAATATCACTTAAGTTGATTTTTCTTTATTGGCAAATCGCCCTGTTTTAATAAAGAGACACCAGGGAGCTGGGTGTAGAAATAGAACGACAAGAAAATGTGCAGTTTTTGATGTTGATTTAAAGCTGATGAACCGAATAAACTGATGAGCAAAATAGACCCAGAATCATAGAACCATGAACAGACTGATCAACCTCAGAGGGAAGACAGGAGAGGGGAGATGGGAAGAGATCAACCAAAGAACTTGTATGCATATGTGCATAACCCATGGACATGGACAATGGGATGGTGAGGGCCTGGGGTGGGGAAGGATGGGTAGAGGCTGGAAGAGGTTAAAGGGAGGAAAAGGAGGTCCTATGTAATACTTTCAACAATAAGTATTTTTTTAAATAAAGCTAAGATAGACTAAAAGCAACTGAGATATGGAAAATTTGAAAGTCCTTGGTATGTAGAGATAATAATGGAACTTAATGGTTATTTACTTAGACCAAGGACCCATTAGAAATAAAATTTTAGGTGGCCAGGGTGTAACCACCATAAAATAATTGTAACTAGATAAGAATTGTTGGCATTGTGTCTTCAGAGAATTACTTGGGATGACATTGGATAACTCAAAGAGAGAAAAATAAGCTCAAATCTAAATATCCTTACTTCAAAGCCCAGAATGAAATATAGAGGCTTTTTATGACTGTGCTAAAAGAATTTATATTCTGACAGTTTTAGGGTTATTGCTGCAAATCAAAATCAGAAATTGCTTCCAATGTATACAATAAGATAATTCACCAAACTGGCTGGATATAAAATTGATATACAAATTCAAAAGTGTTCCTATTTTAATAATTTAGTAAGTATATTAGAAAAATTATCTACAGTAGCAAAAGAAAACAAACTTCATAGAAATGAGAGAAATTATGAGGAGATGGACAGAAAGCACTTTATAGCTGGAAGACTGTGAGCAATGAATATGGACGTGAAAAGATGGAGGTGACAAGACTGACTGTAACGCAGCTCCTTTCCTCACCGTTTTACCTCTGAACACTGTCTGCCAATCTCATGTCTGAGTGCAGGACACCCAGTAGCCAAGCACTGAGGAGAGAGAGTACACATGAAGGAACTTTTCTCTAGAGCAGTGGTTCTCAACCTTCCTAATGCCGCGACCCTTTAATACAGTTCCTCATGTTGTGGTGACCCCAATTTCATTGTTACAAATTGAACATAATTAAAGCATAGTGATTAATCACAAAAACAATATGTAATTGTATATGTGTTTTCCGATGGTATTAGGCGACCCCTGTGAAAGGTTGAGAACTCACAGGTTGAGAACCGCTGCTCTAGAGAAACTTAACATTTAAATGCCCAGGAATACTGGGTAACTGGCGTGACTACACCTACTGGAGGATAAAGCCCTCTGTCTCAACATTCTTGAGTTTCTCACTGAACTGAAGCAAGAATGACTGGTTAGCACTCCATCTTCAGTTATAAAAATTTATTAAAAGTCCTTCTTTTTTCTCACCTTTAACTGTGAACCTTGTAGATTCAAGTTTCTAAACATTATGGGAAAACTGTAACTAGAAAAAGAAATATAAATTTTTAAAAAATAATAAAAGGCAGATCCTCTAGTGTAAGAAATCCTGAGGAACTGAAAACGTTCATTGTGACTCCCATGTGTCCTTGGCCTTTGTGTGTTCTTGTACTGGCTGCTGTCCTGAACATGACCTTATTCTCTCCAACTTTTCTTGATAAGACCGAACTGCCCAGTCAATAGCTGCTAGTATGAAGAAAATATTCTTTCCTCTTCCAACAATTTTTTTTAAAATCCATTGTTTCTGAAACCAGCTGCACTTTGGTGAACATCTCTTTCCAAAGCTTTATAAAAATCCTGTCTCTTCCCACTAGCAGATCTCTTCTTCAGCACCTTCTCATGCCATGGATGTCAGAATAAAGGCTTGAGTTTAATGGTGCTACTGATTTTCTTCAAAGGAGGAGACAGAGATAATTCAAGAAACAGAAGGATATACACAACTTATAACATAGAAACCCACACCTGAACCCTGTATGATCAGATTAGCCAATGTCACCCAATAATTAATTTAAAAATGTTATCCGGGAAACAAAAAGAAACAGAAGGAAAGAAAACATTGATCTTTGAATACAAACATACCTGGTTCAAGTCTGAGGTCAGGCACTCATTTGGGACTTTACAAAACTTTCTTAAATTATTTACATCCTATTTGGGGAATCAGTCAATGAATCGCAGCAATGATGCTTGTATGGGTTCATAAAAAAACTGAATGCTTATTTGGTCCGGCTCCATCTTCTCATTTCTATAGATAATATCTAGAGAATATCTGAGCAGAGTTCCAGTTACTGGCCAGTGCTTCCAAAGTAAATATCCAGGCTCAACTCCAAGCTTTTAGACCCTCTGTCACATTTCACATTTTAATATTGTGGCTTGAATTTTAAAAAAATGGGACACATACCCCTACCTTTGTCCTATACTCAGGAAAGTGGGAAAAAAATCATTAAATTTGTAAAGATCCTAGATCCTTTACATCTACTAGCAATAATCTTTATAATTATTTCCTTCACTGTTCAAATATTTAATATCTCTTAAAAATTTCAAAAGATTTATATCTTCAATTATTATGAAATTTCAATTCCTGTAGACAAAATTGAATTCTAGTAAGAAACTGGTTATAAGTGACTCTGGCTTGGTAAAGTGCCTTTTTTATCCATTATAATTGAATGGTTATAATTGACAATTGAAAAATATTTTTAATACATAATCTTCCCATAAGGAAGGGAATAGGAAGGGGTAAATTTTGATGGGATTCGTTCATGTCAGGAATAGTGAAATACTATGTAGTGCTTTATATGGCCTAAATCATCTAATACTCAGTATAACCCTTCTAAGGTACTTTCAACTGGAAATCAAAGCTTTGGGAAGTTTCATGAATTTTTCAGTCCTAAATGAGTGATTGACCTCATATGTAAATCCAAGTATGTTTGTATCAAAAAATCAACTCCATTTTATCAGTTCTACTGTTTGAATTTCCCAACCATTCCAACCAGAATTCACAATGCACACTCCCACCCACGATCTCTCTGTAATACACATAAAATAACAACAGAACTTTCACAAGATATCGCTTACTAAAACTTCAAAAGAAAGGTCACAGGGAAAAAAAAAAGGTCATGGGAGGGTTACATAGGAGACTTAGATAAATACTTATTCGAGGTTATTAATTTAAATATCAAATATGAAAATCAAATGCAGATTCTCTGACTCCAACTATAGTGATTTTTTTTTTCATTAAATAGGAAAAGGAAAAAACCAACAAATATTTTATTGACTAATAATATCTATATTTTACACCTATATGTTTATAATTGTTAATAATGAAAATTAGATTTTAGATTCAATGTTTGAGCTATATTTATCTACTAATCTTTATTCATCATTATTTTTTATTTTGACATTGATATTTATAAATTGTGTACACTCCTGGATTTTTAATGCTGTAAAGACATCTCTAGGAAGTCTTTTAATAGTTGATTATTGTATAAATTAACATGAATACATAAGAAGCCATTTTAGTGGTTAGATTAAAATTTAAAAGATGGTCAAACCACACAAAAATGCAAATACTCACCAGAAATAAGTTAACTAAGTTGACTGTAACTCCATTTTATTTTATTTATTTTTTTAAACGGAGACATTTACTTTGTTTTTATTTTATTTTTTATTGCTTAAAATATTACAAAGAATATTACATATGTCTCCTTTTTCTTTTCTCCCCTTGACCTTCCCCTATTTTGTTACTCCAAACCCAAGGATATTTTTCCATTGATTTTTAGAGTGTGGAAGAGAGAGGGACACACAGAGAGAAATATCAATGTGAGAGAATCACATTGACTGGTTGCCTCCTGCAGGCATCCCAACTGGGCTGGGGATCTAGCCTGC
>NW_006293776.1:572104-574185 GCF_000327345.1 Myotis davidii | reverse complement strand
TATACAGCTTGATATTCGGTATTGAGATCCCACCTACTTTGTTGTTCTTTCTCAGGATCGCTGCAGCTATGCGGGATCTTTTTTTATTCCAGATGAATTTCTGGAGAGTTCTTTCTAGGTCTGAAATATGTTGTGGAGTTCTTTCTAGGTCTGTGAAATATGTTGTTGATATTCTAATGGGGAGTGCATTGAATTTATAGATTGTTTTGGGTAGTATGGACGTTTTAATGATGTTGATTATATGCTTTCAAAATTAAAAAAAAATTGAACCCATAGGAGACCAGATTTGTATAAGCTAATGACACTTCTTTCAAATGACATTAGAAAGTTTTTTTAAACATAGAGGTGTTAAGTATCTGATCAACTTTTTTATTGCTACCTCTTTTGTATAGTTTTGCTATCCCCAGCTTTTGTAACCCTTTATATTCATTTTATTACCTTCCAAATGGCCTCACCTGACCTTTTATCCAGGCTCACATGATGAGGACTCTTACAATAGGAATGGTTAGCATCAGAAGAAAAATCTATTCACCAAAGATAATTGAAAATACCTTTGTGTTTCTTCATCTTGTTACCCTTCAGCTTTACTTCTCCACATCCATTATTTTGGAAGGTAAGTTCTGTCTACAGCAGAATTTCTCAAGTTTTATTCTCTCTTTAACCAATGATTCTCCACTATTATGGACTATAACAGAGGTCACATTACAGATAAATATATTCCACTTCACACACACACTGTGCTCTCTGTGAGGGGAAGTATAATTCGAATTACACTAGTAGGAAATGTGGAAGGAAAAAATGTCTAAACCTATGTTCAGTTGGCATAGCCACAGTCATGCAGAGTGCATGTATGCATATGTACATATTCCATTTATACACTTTAATACAAAATTATAATTCACTTTGTTATTTTAGGGATGAGGTTAATGTAATTCCTCATAATCAATAATATTTTTAAATTCACTTGGAGAATTTTGGGATATTATGCCTTTAAGTAAAAGTATTTCAATAACACTTGTTCAAAAACAGCATGCATCTCCATTTATTCATTTTAATGTGGGAGAAACTTAGAAAATATTGTTAGCTTCCTGGGAGTAACGATGTGGGTAACCTTTCTGAAACTGACTAACTTGCCTTCCATATAAGCAGAAGGCTTTTAAAGTGGTTTCCTATTCTCTTAGGGTAGTCAGTGATAGAAAAAATGTGTTGGTATGATTAGTACATTGGTAAATAAACATTATTTATACATCCAGGACTATCATTTCCAGGTGGATACATACTAGAGCAATACAAGTTTATTGTCCTTATATAATTGTGATATAGATAGGGAACAAATGCTAAATTTCATGAAGTAATTATAAAACAGTTGAGTGAAAATGTAATTCAAAGAAGAAAAATTAGTGATAACTGAAGAAGTTTATAGCATTTTATTGATGAGGATCAGTGGAAAGAAAGGAAGAAAGCATGGAACAGACAGTAAAAATGACACTTAAGAAGTGCATACAATGTACAGTAAACTATTCTTGACATAATTACAGTGCTTGAGCTTGGTCTAGAAGCATGAAATGAAAGAGAGAAAACATTCTAGGAATAGTTAAAGTACAAGAGTTGGCCTAGAGAGTGTAGATTTAAGAAGTAAGAAGATTACTTGCCTTCCAGAAATAAGGTTATAGAAAAAATAATAAGCCCTAACCGTGGATAGAGCTCAGTGGATAGAGCATCGGCCTGCAGACTGAAGAGTCCCAGGTTCTATTCCAGTCAAGGGCATGTAACTTGGTTGCAGGCACAACCCCAGTAGGGGGTGTGCAGGAGGCAGCTGATCGATGTTTCTAACTCTCTATCCCTCTTCCTTCCTCTCTGTAAAAAAAATCAATCCTATCTAATAAAAGAGAAACATGGTAATTGGCGTACGCAACTGATACCCTTCCCATTGGCTAATCAGGGCGATATGCAAATTAACTCCCAGCCAAGATGGCAGCCGGCAGCCAGGCAGCTTGAAACTAACATGAGGCTTGCTTGCTTCAGTGACGGAGGAAACCAACGTTCTCCGCCTGCCTTGCAGGCCTCAGCGCTGGCAGCTG
>NW_006293776.1:567146-571401 GCF_000327345.1 Myotis davidii | reverse complement strand
GCCCCAACCCCCTGATGGGCCCTGCTCTGTGGGTGACAGGGGGTGGTGCCGCAACCTCCCCATCGACCCTGCCTTGAGTGTGACAGGGGGCGGTTCCCCAACCCCCCAATCGGCCCTACCCTGATCGTGATTGAGGGTGGCATACAACCTCCCGATCCGCCCTGCTCTGTGCATGACAGGGAAAGGCGCCCCAACTCCCCAATCGGCCCTGCTCTGAGCCCGACCAGGGGCTGCACCTAGGATTTAGGCCTGCCCTCTGCCACCTGGGAGCAGGCCTAAGCCAGCAGGTCATTATCTCCCGAGGGGTCCCAGACTGCGAGAGGGCACAGGCCGGGCTGAGGGACCCCCTCTACCCCCCGAGTGCACAAAGTTTTGTGCACCGGGCCTCTAGTAAACTATATTAAAAAATAATAATAATGAGATTACAAAATAACACATAGAAGAAGGGGAAGAAATAACATATTTAAAAGAATAAAATGGCAATAAAAACATATCTAGTAAAAATTGCTTTAAATGTAAATGTCTTAAATGCTTCAATCAAAAGACCTAGTGTAGCTGAATGGATAAGAAAGCAAGAACCATATTATGCTGTCTGCAAGGGACCCCCTCAAACCAAAAGACACACACAGACTAAAAGTAGAAGGATAGAAAAAGATATTTCATGCAAATGAAAAGAAAAAAAAATCTAGTGTAACAATACTTATATCTGATAAAATAGACTTTAAAACAAAGGCTATTTTAAGAGACAAAAAAGACACTACTTAATTATAAAGGGAGAAATTTAACAAGAGAATACAACCCTTGTAAATATTTATGCACTCAACATAGGAACACCTAATATTTAAAACAAATGTTGATGGACATAAAGGGAGAGATTGAAAGCAATAGAGTCATAGTAGTAGATTTTAACATCCCATTGACATCAATGGATAAATCTTCCAGACAGAGAAAATCAACGAGGAAAATCGAAGCCTTAAATGACACACTTGATAAAATATATTGCATTGATCTCTTCAGATTATTTCACTCCAAAGCAGCAGAATATACATTCTCAGCAAGGGCAGATGGAAAATTTTCTAGGGTTGGCCACATAATAGGACACAAAACAAGCCTCAATAAATTTAAGAAGACTGCAATCATATCAACCATCTTCTCTGACCATAATGGTAAGAAAATAGAAATCAATCACAAGAAAATAAAACAACTGAAGAACACATAAATACATGGAGGATACATAACATGTTACTAAACAATGAATGGGTTAGCAATGAGATCAAGGAAAAAATCAAAAGATTTATTGAAATATATGAGAACACAATAACCCAAAATCTATGGGACACAGTAAAAGCAATTCTAAGAAAGAAATTCATAGAATTACAGGCCTACCTCAAGAAACAAGAAAAATCCCAAGTAAACAATTTAACTTTACACTTAAAGAAACTAGAAAAAGAACTACAAACAAAGCCCAAAGTGAGTAGAATATAGGAAATAACAAAAATCAGAGCAGAAACAAATAAAATAGAGTCTTTTAAAAACAACAATACAAAAGATAAGTGAAGGCAAACCTTTAACTAGACTCACCGAGATAAAAAGAGCGAGGACCCCAATAAATAACATCAGAAATGAAAATGGAGAAGTCATAACTGACACCACAAAAATTTTTAAAAAGTAAGAAAATCTACAACTATATGCCAATAAATTGGACAACCAGGAAAAAAAGGAATAAATTCCTAAAAACATACATCTTCCAAAATTGAATCAGGAAGAATCCTAGACTCTAAATAGACAGATAACAACTAGTGAAACTGAAGCACTAATCAAAAAACTTCCAACAAACAAAAATCATAGACCAGACAGCTTTACAGGTGAATTTTACTGAACATTCCAAGAACTAACATGTATCCTGCGGGGTTCTTGTTCCGGCATTCAGAGGGTTCAGCAATCTGGAGAAGGGCTGTGTGCAACTTAAATAAGAGTCCAGAGATGAAGCATACTTTTGAAAGGCATTTGGGGGTCAAAGGAGCTTAGTAAAAGGAACTAAATTCTCCTCGTCTCAGGACCCCATGCCTTTTATTAACACAGATTGTCCCGAGGCAAGGCAGAGATATGCACTTCAAAGGGTCAGGGTTTCCTATACACAGGCCATTGTCAGAATGGGAGAATTTGCCTAAGGCAGTTCAGGTGTTTAGCCAGTAGGAGGCAATAACATGTAGATAAAGATGCCCTGAGCTGTCTGGCAGCAAACAATCAATTTAATGCATAACCTCAAATCAACAAATGACACATCACAAACAAAATGAAGGATAAAACCCCCCTGATCATATCAATAGATGCAGAGAAAGCACTTGACAAAATTCAGCACCCATTTATGATAAAAACTCTCAGCAAAGCAGGAATAGAGGGAATATACCTCAATGTAATAAAGGCCATGTATGACAAACCTACAGCCAACACCATACTTAATGGCAAAAACTAAAAGTATTTTCCTTAAGGTCAAGAACAAATCAGGGACATTTGCTTTCACCATTCTTATTCACCATAGGACTGAAAGTCCTAGCTATAGCAGTCAGACAAGAAGAAGATATAAAAGGCATTCAAATTGGAAGATAAGAAGTAAAGCTGTCATTATTTGCAGGTGACATGATATTTATATAGAAAATCCTAAAAATTCTACCATAAAACAACTAGAACTGATAAATGAATTCAGTAAAGCGTCAGGACACAAATTAAATATCAGTGTATAAACCAGTTGCATTTTTACATACCAATAAAGACTATCAGAAAGGGAAATCAAGAAAACAATTCCATTCCCAATTGCTACAAAAATAATAAAATATCTAGGAATAAATTAAACCAAGGTGTAAAAGACCTGTATTCCAAAAATTAAAAGACACTGAAGAAAGAAATTAAAGAAGATACAAATAAATAGAAGCATACACTATGTTCATGGATAGGAAGACTTAACATCATTAAAATGTCCAACTACCCAAAGCAATCTATAAAGTCAATACAATTCTTATCAAGATACCAATTGCATCTTTCACAGAACTAAACAAGTATTCCAAGATTTGATATAGAAAACCCAAAAAACCCAAATAGACACAAATCTTGAGAATGAAGAACCAAGTTGGAGGAATCATGCTACCTGTCATCAAACTATATTACAAAACCATCATGATCAAAACAGCAATAGAGAACCCAGAAATAAACCCATGACTTTATAGTCAATTAATATTTGAAAAAGGAGGCAAGAACACAAAATGGGGTAAAGATAGTTTGTTCAATCAATTGTGTTGGAAAAATTGGGCAGATACATGCAAAATAATAAAACTAGATCCCTTTATTAGACCATACACAAGAATAAATTCAAAATGGATTAAAGACAAATATTAGACTCGAAAGCATGATGGTCCTAAATAAAAACATAAGAAGTAAAATCTTGGACATTTGCTATAGCAGAATTTTTCCAGATATGTCTTCTCAAGCAAGGGAAGAAAAGAGAAAATAAACAAATGAGACTACATCAAAATAAAAAGTTTTTGAACAGCAAAGGGGACCATCAACAAAATGAAAAGATAACCCACTGAATTTGGAGAATATATTCACTGATATACCTGATAAGGATTTAATATCCAGAACTTATAAGGAAACTATGATATCAACAACAATAACAAAACACAAGAATCCAATTAAGAAATGAGCAAAGTACCTGAATAGACTTTTCCAAATAGGACATAGATGGCCAATAGACATATGAAAGGATGCTCAGTCACTAATCATCAGAGAAATGAAAATTGAAACCATAATGAGATATCACCTCACATCTGTCAGAATGAATATCATCAAAAATTTAACAAAACACAAGTGTTGGTGAGGGTGTGGAGAAAAGGGAACCCTTGTGCACTATTGTTGGAAATGCAGATTGGTGCCGCAACTGTACAAAGCAGTATGGAGTGACCTAAAAAAATTAAAAATGAGCCCTAACTGGTTTGGCCCAGTGCACAAAGCTTCGGCCTGTGGACTGATCTTTTGATCCAGCTATTCCACTACTGGGAATATATACAAAGAAACCTAAAACACTAATTTGAAAGAATATATGCACCCCTATGTTCAGCTTTATTTATAACTAGTGGCCTGGTGCACAAATTTGTGCACATGGAAAGGAAATTAATTAAAAGAAATATTTTAATATCACTATTTACCTTTCTCTATAATAGAAGTGTCAACCAAATCCACAATAGACAGAAAGATCGAA
>NW_006293776.1:549572-567065 GCF_000327345.1 Myotis davidii | reverse complement strand
TGAAAGAAACCTGAAGTCATTTTCAAGGTCCACCATTCCTTACTTCTTTTCAGTCAGGTCAAGTTTCTAAGCTTTCTAAATCTCCGTTTTCCGGCTAATGAAAAGAAAATAGGACTCCACCGAGTCTCCTATCTACCTACTCCAGGACTTCTGTGAGGATCAAATGAGATGAGTCACGGGAAAACACTTCACGGACATTTGGTTAAAGTGTAAAATGTTTCCACCTGACTATAAAGCAAGTCATGTTCCAAGGCCGAAGAAACTCCAAGGAGCGTAGTAGGATGAGGAAGCTGGGCATTGCTACATGACATCATTACCTGGTGCCCAAAGTGACTGTTTCCGGGCTAGGCTGTGCTGTGGGCTTCAACACCATGGGGTGTTGGCAGTGTCATCTGCGATTTGGTGGGGTATTGCTCCGGGGTGGTGGCAGGGCCTGGGTCCCACTTGGGGGAAGCCAAGTATTGCTTTGTTGGCGCCAGGTCCATGGTGCTGTTTCTCTATAAATGGCCAGTGAGCATCACGGCAGCTCCTACGTTGAGCATCTGCCCCCTGGTAGCCAGTGTGCATCATAGTGACCGGTCAGATGGTTGGACATTTAGCATATTAGCCTTTTATATATAGACTAGATGCCCAGTGCATAAATTTCATGCATGGGGGGAGGGAGGGTCTGCACCCTGGCCTGCAGCCTCTTGCAATCCAGGACCCATTGGGGGATGTCTGATTGCCAGGATCGGGCCTAAACTGGCAGTCAGAATTTCCCTCTGGCAATCTGGGACCACTGGCTCCAAACTGTCTGATCATCCCTAACTCCTCTGCTTGTCTGCTTGATCGCCCCTAACCACTCACCTGACTGCCTCATCGCCCCTAACCACTCGCCTGCCTGCCTCATCGCTCCTAACTGCTTCTGCCTTGGCCCCCGCCACAGTGCCTTCGTCAGGAAGGACATCCAGCTTTCCAATATAATTAGCATATTATGCTTTTATTATTTTAGATAGCCAACATTTGGAAGTAGCCCAAGTACACACCAGTAGATGAGTAGATAAAAAAGCTGTGGTTCATTAACAAAATGGCTTACTACTCAGCCATAAAAAGAAAGAAATCTTACTTTTTGTGACAGTATGGATAGACTTAGAGAATATTGTGCTAAGTGAAATATGCCAGTCAGAGTAAAACAAGTTTCATTTCACTTACATGTAGAGTCTAATGAACAAAATAAATTAACAAAGTAGAGATATACTCAGGGATACAGAGAACAGACTGGCAGGTTTTATAGGGAACGGATGCGGGGCTGGGTGAGAAAAATGATGGAATTAAGCAAAATAGAAAAAGAAAGACTCAGGGATGCAGATAACAGTATGGTGACTGCCAGAGGGAGGGAGGGGTGAGATAGAGGAAGTAAAGGGGGGATAAATGGTGATGGAAGGAGACTAGACTTGGGGTGATAAACCTACAATACAATATATAGTTGATGTATTATAGAATTGTATACCTGAACCTTATATAACTTGATCAACCAATGCTACCCTAATAAAGTCAATAATAATAAATTTAAAAATAAAAATAAAATGTAGATAAACTGGGAACAAAACAAACTACATAATTTCTAGGATCCAATACAAAAGGAAAGTGCTGGGCTTTCAATAAAAACATATATATTAAGAATTTCTAGAAAGTGACAGTAGAGCATTAAACAAGCATAATGCATTTCAAGTCCACATGCCCATGAAACCAGCCCTACTGGGGGACTTTTTAAAGGGACTCTAAGATAAAATTACAGAAAATGTATATCTGATAAACAGTAGAGAGAAAGAGCCTATTAATCCAGGAATGATCTGAAACTAGTTACTTAAGATTTAACTTGCTGAAGCTTATGGACTGAATTGAGAAGACACACTAGAATTCAGTCTGGAATTCAGAAACTATCGCAGCAATCACAGCCTGAGGGAGAGATTGCACCATTATGGTGGTGGAACAGAAAATTTGACATATATAATACGATGGCAATTTTTTACAAAGAAAAGGTAACAAACATACTAGCAAGTTTTTGTTTTATTTTGGTTTAATTGGAAGAAGTTCCTAAAGAAAAATATTTCAGATTTGGGGGATATATCTTAGAAAAAAGAAGTATACTCTAAAAAAAACAATGCTTTCTTTTTCTCTACCCCCCTCCCCCACCTTTTACATTGAAAATGTTAAAATAAACCAGGTGTCAATAATAACTCTTTTTCCCCACATTGACTTTAATTGGGACATTTTATTTTGGTGAAAGTACATTCCTGGTCTCAAACTCTATTCTCAGATTGTGCAATCATAATAAATGTAAAGTGAAAAATTAGTAGACATTTAAGTTTTTTAATCTTTCTCTGATTTAACTATATACTCAATGAAATGTTGATCTCATCATATTTCCATGATATCTTCGTGTTACACAATATGCATATAAAATTCCCTTAGAAGAAAACTAAATTCTTATATCTCTCCTTTCAATCATATGATTTATATAATTTTGAGAACGCAGCAGCCCTACAGCAAAACATTCAATGAATTATTAAAAAGTGCTGAGAATTGCTTTACAGGTGTAAAGAGCTAACTAAGGATCATCAAATTCTACCAGTTATTAACATATAAATTCAAAAAAAGAAAAAAAAGTCCACATACAGGTATTTTGTCCAAATTAATGTTTTCTACTTTTAAGAAGGTCATAAGAGCAAAAGGGACATAATCTTTGGCTTCGCTTCACACATTTATTTATTCATCAATATTTCCATAAGTAAATTTGTTAACGTAAGTGTTTCAAACAGGAAAAAAAAATAGAATAAGTCAAGGGAAATACAGGAAATTAAAATAAATAACAAATATGTGAATACACAAAATTACATTCACTAGAATAAAAGCTCAGATAAATGAGTACATACCCTAGGGCATCATTTATTGTTGTGCACATGCACATAAATATATACAGTAGTGATACATTTGGAAAAGAACATAAACAAATTAAAGAGTTCATGAGAAAGATTTGATGAAAGGTTTGGAAAAAGAGGAAAGGTTAAAGAACAAAGCATGTTCAGACAAATGAACATTTTAAAGGGATATATATACTTATCTATAAATACACAAAGAAATGATAGGAAGAAGATCGGGAAAGAATAGAAGATATAAAATAGGAAAGACATGCAAAAATTTGGAAAATCTCTAAACAATAAAGAATGTAAACCAAAAGAATATGTAATTCTCATTGAAATAGGATCTGTTATTTTCAAAAAGCCAAGATTGATGTTAGATGCGTATTAAGAAAGGCCTATAAATAATTAAGGTAGCCCTGCCTTACTACAAAGAAGAACATATATGAACAAAGATCTTCCTTCCAAATTTGAAATCCAATTTATTTCCTCTATCTCTTTCTTAATGAGTTTTGTCTACTTTTAGCCTTAACTCACATTTGAAATATATTTGAATTTTCTACTTTAAAATAGAATGAAGTACAAAAGGAACTAAAAAGAATAAAAAGCAGCATTAAGTTGTACAACATTATGGGAAGTGAACTGTGTTTCTTACTGGGCAAGAAATTAAAGATGAATTAGTCATTATATATGTATAGATTTAATATGCCAGGCACTGTAGTAGGCACGAATATAAATCCATTGCAAGAGCAGAATTCAAATATGCTTGTTTTTTTCTTCAAGATCATGATATATATATATATGTCATATAACTACTAACCAGCTCTCCAATAATGTGTTGCTAGTTGCAAGGAAATCAAATGAAGCCATTCTCTCTCTTAGTTGGAAAATAACATGAAATCAGGAAATATCTTTCTTTCAATCAGTAGAATCATTTTTACAAATAAAGAAAAAGACATCTTACTTAGCAAAACTGTTAAGATTATAATTAGGGCTTAAATACTAGAGAAAAACTTTACAAATTGTGTTTTACTAATTCAAAAATCATTACTTGACCAGAGGCTTGCAGGAAAGTTATATTTGCTTTGATTAATTTCTTTCTTTTTATAGAGAGTAAATTAATAATGGAAATAAGATTGCAAGAGGATCCTTGAAAATACTTAGTAGAACTAACTTTCTAAGCACCCTCAAGCACTTTAGAAGGATCCATTTTCACACAATTGATATGCTAATTACAAACCATTAAATCAAGTCAAGGGTGTGTATTGGATAACACTTTGTTAGTTCAATGTGAGTTAATGTAGGTACTTGAAATAATAGAACTCTATTCCATTCTGAAATAATATATTTTCAGGCCTTTTTCCTTTAATTGAGACTAAGCTTCCTCCAATTAGTACAGATTAATGACATTTTACAGGAGTCAATATTTAGGAACCAAGAGGTATTGCTGAATCTTCTATAACCTAGTTATGGTCAGAGAAGAGGGTTAGATTGGGAAAAGTAATCCTAGAGTTGATACTTAATATTACATTTCAATTGAATAGTTTTTCCACACAAAACAAAATAACAGATATGATAAATTTGGATAATTCATGTGGGTTGTAGATTGCTTGAGGACAATGACCTCTTTTCATTTAGAAAACAGTCGGTGATAAAATATTGGTAACATTTACTTTTCTTTGGGAGGAATGGGTTGTTGTGAGCTAAATGTTGTGTTCAAAACTATTTCAGGCCCTGCCTGTGTGTCTCAGTTGGTTGAATACCATCCCATGAACCAAAAGGTCACCCATTGAGAGCTCAGTCCCCAGTAGGAGGCGTGCAGGAGTCAGTGGATTAATGTTTCTCTCTCACTCCTTCCCTTCCTCTTTCTCTAAAAAAAAAAAAAAACTAAAAAAAAAAAAAAAAAAAAAATCAATAAAGTACATATTTAAAAGAAAAAAACTATTTCAGTATCATACTACCTGATATTTTTTAACATATTTAAAAATTGCTAGCTACTAGAAAAGGGGAAAAGGTATCTAAAGGAAAGAAAAATGGTTTGCACAAACTTGGTATCATTCTTACCACTTATGTATCATAATTACCATAATTAATATTTGGCCACATTCTCAATTGCTTTTACTCATGCTAGAAAAGGTTTATAATGTTCATTTTAAAATCAAATTTTTACTTCTTTTTCATTATTTAAAATGATTCAACAAGAGAGGAAATTTAATATCATATTTTTCAGCTTATCAAATTTATTGTTATGGCTCTTCAGTTAAATAAAAGCTAAAAAAGCATGTGTGTCTTTAAGTGATATTTCTGCATATTATTCTCTCTAGATATTTTATTTTTTGAAAATAATATAACCACATTAATATTTATTTAGACATTTTTAGTAATCATTTTCTTTTTCATATAATGAGAGATTACTAAATAGGCTAATTCAGTGTATGAAGCATTTCACATACAAATTTTTGCATTATCTGATAGGTTTTCATATGTAAATCACATGCATATGTTTATCTCCTGTGAATAGTGTCAAATATCCTCAGTGCAAAATGAACCTTAGCTAACATTATCTTCCTAATGACTTTTCTTTTCCCAAGGAAAAATTTGTTATTTGTGCCAGGTATTTAGAAATTGTCATTCAAACTGAGCTTTTTGTTTGTTTGTTTGTTTTATTGGACTGCATCAGGGTCAAAAGGAAAATGAACTCTTTGAGGTAAATTACCATTATATTGCCCTTATACAAACCTTTTGGGGCTTTATATTTAAGATTATGAGATATAAGCCATAAACATTTTTTGAAACACAGAAAGTGGAATAGTTCAATTTTTTAAAAATTCATTATATTTAAAGGATTTTTATTAGATGTCAGGCAATTAAATCACATTCACAAACATAGAAAGACAACTGCTTAAACGAAGCAGCATAGTACAAAGGTAGAAAGATTCCTTGGCAAGTGAAATGGGGAAACAAATAGCTGATTCAAACTGACCTCTGACTCACATGTCTCCTTTTCCCTGGCACAAACACTCCCTCAAGCATTAAGCTCCGGGAACAATGAGGTTCTGGTCAACATCCAATCACCTTAGAAACAAAGTTTCACTCAGGTCTGTTGACCACAGAGATAGAGTTTTGATTAAACTAGAGATGACATCTAGGCCTCAGCTGTGTTTTAATTCCAGGCCCAAAAATGCAGCAAAACCAAACGAAGTGACGCGTTGCTGAGATCAGAACCAGATGCAATGACCAATAACCCCGGCCAATCAGTAAAGACCAATCAGTAAATGCCCATGAAAGAGTACACCTGGAAAGCTGATGGATATTTTACTGAGATCCTTTCCTGAGATCCTCTAAAATTCCCTGCCTTTAGAAAACGGGTAAAAACCCTTAAGAGAAAGGACCCAGAGCCCATGCACTCTCTCTGGAAAACGGTCCCACCTTCCCCATTTCTTCCCTCAGGGGCATACCTTGGCTTTCCTTCTCCTAAGCTCCAAGGACCCTTCTTTTGCCTCTGAAAATTGCTTGAGTCTCTGCAGCCCAACTGACTCACTTCTTCCTCTGTGACTTTCTAAACAAACTTCTTACACTAGCGTTCTTGGCTCCTGAATTCTTTCTTTACCGAACTCAAGACCCAAGGTCTAACACAGTCGCTAACAATACAACATCTGAAATAGCCTCGCTCCACTCTCAAGTAGACTTGCCTTTGAATTCACAATGTGGGTGAAATCAAAGCACAGAACAAACACTGTTTTGATATAGCTTTGAAAATGGTAACAGCTTCTAACAGAGAAAAAGGCAGCTTTGGGTTTGCAGGAAAAGTATGATGGACATGACTTCCAGCCCAGGGAAGTTTACTTTTTAATCAGTGCTTGGTGAGAAGCTCTTATCCATTGTTTTACTTTTGAGGGAAAGTGACTAACTAGAATAGATCCCAGATGTCTTGGGCTGCTATTCAGGATGTAACACACATTCTTATCAGCAGCAACATCTTTTGATCCAAATGAGCATGCACGAGATCCAAATGTGTACAGAAAAGTTAGAGTTGGCCAAAGGATTAGAACTTTTCCTCCATGGTATTTAAAATTTCCTATCAATTCATGTAAGGTGGTCCCAGGTGAAATGACTTAATACTCTTAAGTAGTAAAATAATGGTCACAAATGGGAGATAGTTGACTTCGAATTTATTTTTCTTTTTGATTTTTCAAGACCTTGGAAACTTTGATCTTGTTAATGAAAGTGTTAGCACCTCGCTTCCCATCTTCCCCCAAGAAAACTTAAGTCATCAAGAAACCTTTTATATTTTTGTGACTCTAGTTTTAGACTTCTCAATTTCTCATTGTTTTGCTTTTTGTTGTTTTGTTACATTCTTGTAGCCTTGAATTCAAATTATGTTATCTAGATTCAAACCAAACTTGCTTTAAATTTACATCTTAGGGAGAAATTAATCTTAACCTATTAAGCTAATAAGAAAAGTACAAAAACACCAGAGTATTAAAATTTTCAAATAAATATTAACACTCTATATTTTCTTTAGAAATAGTGACATTATAGTTTAGATAAACAGTATCAGCTCATTTATTTTTGTCTGTATTTTTTGTCTAACCTCTCTAATCCTTTTCTACTCTTGGACAGTTGGGAGGAATAACATTTCTTAATCTCTTCTGCAATCAAATTGGGGCTATGTGAGTGATTTCTGGCCAGTGGAATATCAGTGAATGTATACTTCTTCCAGGTTTAGGAGAAAACTCCCCTAGTAGTATTTTAAGTCCCACAAACAAATCTGACCTGACTGGACATCTGTTTTGCAATTAAAGTTTTCTTAGAACACAGCTGTGCCTAGTTGTTTGCAAACATCTATGGCTTCCTTTATGATATAACTAGAGGCCTGGCGCACGAAATTCGTGAGCGGGTACGGTTCCTAGGCCTGGCCTGCAATCAGGGCCATCTTCCCCAGCTGCCTGCAGCCAGCCCCGCCCCTTGCCACTACCCACCCCCAGTTCCCCGTTCACCATTGGGTGATTGGAGCCTGCCGGCTGGGGGGAGAAACCGAGAGGTCAGCCATTCCACCTGCTCACTGGACCCGCGCCCACCACAGGTTGCCCTCTGTGTGTGGGAAAACTGGTGGGATGGGGGCCTTGGCCTGGTGTCCCCTGCCACCCACCCCCGGTTCCCCGTTCACCATTGGATAATCAGAGCCTGCCAGTCTGGGAAAGGAAACAAGTGGTGGTCAGTGACTGGTCGAGCGGTCGTTCTGGTTGTTTTGCTGTTAGGGTTAATTTGCATATTACCCTTTTATTATATAGGATAGAGGCCTGGTGCATGGGTGGGGGCCAGCCGGCCTGCCTTTATGAGGGCCCCGGGTCAGCAGTGGGGTTCCTGGCTAGGGGGCTGGGCCAGCTGGGGCTAGGGGCTGCAGCAGTTTGCAGGTCAGCCACACCCCCAATCGGAATTGTTCTGGTCTCTGGTTGTTCTGTCATTTCGGTCGCTGGGCTTTTATTACATAGGATGGCAGGCTGACTATTACCACAGATGCCCAATATTAGGAAAGTATACAATGTTTATTATCTGACCCTTTACATAAATGTGAAGACTTAAATTTAGAAAGAGGCTCAAAGACTGGCATGTGTGATTAGAAGAAAGAGGCAAGTTAGTGATATGAAAGAAATTTAAGAAATGTATGGTTTTGAATGTAATGATACATAGGTGTAGCTATACATCTGAGTTGAAGTGGTGTAAAATAAATTGATGTAGGGGTATGGGATATATTGTGTGTGGGGGGGTCCCCTGGCAAGACACATGGACATGCTTCTTAAAAATATTGTCAACTGAACCCAGGGCACAGGCAGAGTCATGCCCTGGAGGCAGTCCTAGCCAAGAGGCAAGGAAGCCACTCAGTCTGACCTTTCCAGCCCAGGTGCTAGGGGGGTGGATTCTATTATGTCGCCAGGAACTCAAGGCCCACCCAGATGTGATGTAACTTCCTGTTACTTTGAGTTTAAATAAACACCCCACTGGTGTGGAAGGGGCTCTGTTCATCTATCAGAGGGCAGACACCACACCCAGGCCCAGCTTTTCCCTCTATTTCTGTCTCAGTCTCCTTTTTCATTCTTCCTTAACCCTCATCGCGTTCTACTCAAGATTTCATGAACCCCCACGTTCTCTCTTTCGGTGCTGGTCGTGGGAAGAGAGAACGTACCCCCATAATGTATAAAAATATGTCTTCATCTTTGTAACTGTTGAGACCTGTCCTACTAATCTGGGGTACATATGCAGTCATATTTTTTATATTTTTCTACAGTTAATTTCTATATCCCACAATGTCCTCTTAGCTGTAAGTTCATGATCTCTTTCTCAAGGCCTCTTCTTCACCTTAAATTGGGAAAATATCCTATTAGCTTATTCAGAGTGAGCACAACAATTCTTTGCTTGCCAAACTGAGGGAGAAGTCAGATCTTAATTGGTTTTCCACTGTTGTTATTTCTTGCAGTCATAGAAGGGAGCTTTTGGAGACTCATCCTGTACAGATCAGTGGGTGACATCTGTTAACATTGCCTTCATTGTAAGTTCTTGCAACCCCCAATTGTGACTCCAAGCTGAACCCCAAGGTTGCAGTCTATTTTAACAGGCATGTAAGTTCAGCTTAAGTCCAGCATGTTCCTCTTGAAAAATTGTCTAGAGAGTGTTTAGCATTTGACATAAAGTATAAAGTGGGATAATACCAGTTCCAATCACCAAATCTTACCTTTGTTGTGGGGTATTTTTGTATTGAGGGAAATCTCCTATCTAGATTTTTCTACTCATTAACGAAATTTTTATTTTAGAGAGACTCATTGCAAATTCATGGTTACCACCTGGGTCAGAATGTCCCCAGGTTCATTAGGCAAATAGGTTCATTCTCTACCCCTGAGCTGTGCATGCAGGTGGATTTTACTAAATCACATGGAAAATAAAAATTCTGTTACATCCTAATCCCAGGACTATGAGTTTCTACTTGTCCCATATTTGCATAATTGAAAGGGTCACAAAAGTGACCCAGGCCAGGACAAAGAAGATCTGCGCAAGATGACTTTCCATTTCTGCAGATTCAAACAGCAGCTGGCAGCCTCTCTGAGTAATATAAAAATAAAACCATTATAAAGACAATAGTAAAAAAATATAACTTTTGGCATTCATATGCATATATGTATGTGTATATATGCAAGTGCACTTATGTGTATCACATGTACATGTATATTATATACTAGAAGTCTGGTGCACAAATTCATGCACCAGTGGAGTCCCTTGGCCTGGCCTGTGGGATCGGGCTGAAACTGGCTCTCCGACATGCCCAGATTGCAAGAGGGCTCAAGCCAGGCTGAGGGACCCCAATGGTGCATGATCCTGGCCAGGGAAGGATGCAGGAGGTTGGCTAACTGGGGAGGGACCATCGGAGGGTTCCAGGGCATGTCCAATCCATCTCACTCAGTCCCGACTGGCTGGACCCCAGCAGCAAGCTAACCTACTGGTCGGAGCATCTGCCCCCTGGTGGTCAGTGCACGTCATAACAAGCAGTTGGCAGGTTTTAGCATATCATTAGCTTTGATTGGTTGAATGGCCGACCAGTCGACCAGACACTTAGCATATTAGGCTTTTATTACTTAGGATTATATATACATGCATGCATATGGACATATTTGGATACAAATGTTTATTCATTAATAAAAATAACTTAAAATACATGTACTTTAAAATTTTAATTAGTACCTCAAATAGTACTTAAAAGTTTATGGAAGAAAAGCAGTACCTTGCCTTACATTTTTATAATTCTCAGTTCTGCTTTCAGCTTTTAATTATAACCCTTACATCTATATTATGAAATAATAAACTTATAATTCATTAATTGATTTATCAATTTAAAAAATAATCTACCCACTTTACCTTTTGGTCATTCCACCATTTTATTTTATTTTCTCTTCTTTTTTAAAAAAAAATGTTTTTATTGATTTCGGAGAGGAAGGAAGAGGGAGAGAGAGATAGAAAAATCAGTGATGAGAGAGAAGCATTGATTGGCTGCTTCCTGCATGCCCCACACTGGGAATGGAGCCCACAACCCAGGTATATGCCCTTGATCAGAATCGAACTTGGGATCCTTCAGTCCACAAGCCGACACTCTATCCACTGAACCAAACTGTCTAGGACTCTATTTTTTCTTTTTATTCTCCCAAGAGATTACTACAACATGGGGTTCCAAGAAGTAAATGTTTACATGTTTATGGCAATGTAAATGTTGCACATTCCTAAATGGAGAATTATACTCTTTTCAGAATGACTCTTTATTTTTATTGGATTAATAATAGCTTCTTTTTCCATTTTGCTTAATTTTCCAAGTACTTCACTATTTTTAAAAATGCTCAACCAGATATTTCAAGTGACAAGCACTAATTTTTGAAAGTTTCAGCATATTATTTAACACAATTATATATTTTTCTCCTAACAATTTCTCAACTACTGCCTCATCTAACCTGACCTGGTTGATTTTTAAATCAAGGCCATAGAGGTCAACTTGACGCTTCTCTTTTATTTGGTCTGTGTTGGCTTTTCTATTTCTTGAATTTGATGTCTTTCTCTGAGTTTACTTCTAGTTTTCTTAAAGAACTTTCACTAGTACTTGCCAAGAAATAGAGAAAGTTCATTTGATCTTGTTAAAAATATCTTAATTCTACTCTTTCACTTGATAATTTAGCTATATATAAAATTCTGAGTTAAAATTTTTTTTCATAATTTTAAGGTATTTCTTCATAGTAAACTAGCAATAGGTTACTTTTAAGAGGCCTGATGCCATTTTATTCCATTTTTTTATTTTCATTTTTATGCATATGACCTCTGGTGCTCTCTCAACTTGTCTTTCTTTTTATCACCCTTTCTTTTCTCCTCCATGTCTCTCACCTCTGAATACTTGAATACTTTAAGTATAGAGTCTCATTTTCTAACATCCAAACACATACAACAGTAGAAGGAATAGTAAAATGAAACTTTATATCCTTTACATACCCATTTTCCATTTTCAAAAATTATCAACCCAAAGCTGATTTACTTCATCCTTTTATACTTTCCTCATTGCTACATACCTACAGTTCACACTTATTTATTTTTGAGCACATTTTTGTCTTTATGTCATTTCATTCATTAGTGTGTATCTTTAAAGTACAAAATCTCTTTTTCCCCTTTTTGTTTTTCCAGAAAAAGATAGAAAAAGAAGTTTGAGGGCCCAACAATTTCATATTTAAACCTTCAGTAATCCCCTTAAATAAATCTGAAGGCAGACATCCAAGGTATATTTGTTACCTTCACAAATGATCAGGGGCCCAGATCTTAGTCAGCATCTTGTTCTGTCTCTGTAGCCTAGACTGGAGGCCCAATTTATGTAAAACCTGATTTCTTCCTATGTGTCCTTGCTGAAGTACATTCTCAGAGAATTTTTTTGAAGGCATGGTCCAGAATGACTGGTACAAGTCCTAAATTCATGCTGCTTTCCAAGCAGGATAACCAAAAAGGGGGGAAGAAGAGTGAAGCACCTCCCTTTTAAGGAGACTTGTTAGAACTACAACAAGCATTTCTGTTACATTTCATTGTATAACCCTCATTAACTGACCAAAACTAGCTGCAAGAGAAGTTGGGAATTATATAGGTTATATATGAGAGGTGATAGAGATAAATGATAGATTATAGATAATAGACAGATGGACACATAAAATAATCAGATAGGTACATAAATACATATATAGATACACCCATATATATGTTATATATAATGTTAAATGTTTAATGTGTATAATCCTAAGTAGTCAAACTTTCATTGATTGGAAGTATTATAAAAGAAATCTTATGTATTTTTAAATATTTTATTTTCAAAGTTTTTAATAAATCTCTATGTTAAGAGTAGAAATTCAAGATAAGTGATTCCCTTTGTGTCCTTTTCTTTCAAAAAGGTATTACAACACCTGATGCATAATAGTAAAATGCCGCCAGTCTGGAAATTGTCAATCAAATCAACTTCCTCCTGGTGTAAATTGTCTATTGAGATTATAGAGTGAAATGTTTATGTTAATATTTTGAATGTACAAAATTATATAGTTATTTTCATGGGATATTTTGGGATTGTCTTAAGTATGTAAAAAATGTCAATCAGCATTCAATGTCTTTGCTCAAGCTTTTATGGATCCTAACTTAAACAGTTCAGAATTCTTGATTTTAAGGTATGCTATTGAAGATACAAGGGAAGATGTTTGGCCCACATTTCTCTCTTTTTTTTTTATAATATATTTTATTGATTTTTTACAGAGAGGAAGAGAGAGAGATAGAAACATCGATGAGAGAGAAACATCGATCAGCTGCCTCCTGCACATCTCCCACTGGGGATGTGCCCGCAACCCAGGCACATACCTTTGACCGGAATCGAACCCGGGACCTTTCAGTCCACAGGCCGACGCTCTATCCACTGAGCCAAACCGGTTTCGGCCACATTTCTCTTTCTAATTTGACATTTTTGTCCCAGGATCTCAATACACTCAAACATAATTTAAAATTATTCACGATCACTCAGAAATGCTTAGAAACAAAGGCAGTGTACAGTAATTGAAATAGGGTGAGTTCTTTAAAGCTAAATTAACATCTGCCTTTAGAAATATAAAAAGAGAAAGAGATAGCTATGATACAATTTCAGAATAAAATAAACAAAAAACTAATACCCAATTTTGAAGTTTACATAAAGATAAAAATTTCCACCAAAAATTAATCTTGAGTTTAAGAGATTTAATTTTTTTTTTCTTATGCTTTACTGGATATACAAAGATAGTATACTGGATAATAAAAATTAGACCCTGCCTGAATGAAACAAATTGTTTATATGTTTATTTTCTACTTTTCATTTCATCATTGCCAATTTTTCACAGATTGACTACTAGTATAGTGGTGGATTATGAGGCTAAAAAATAATATAAACCAAAATGATAGAAATTACGTTAATTATGTTGCAAATGAATAACATGAGGAGCTAAAGTTCAACTTTTAAGACGTATTAAAACTTCATTTTATCAGCTATAAATTTCATGCAATTAAAGATAAAGCAGCTTTCTAAATTTAATTTAATGTGTAAATGTGCTTAAAATTTAAATAAGGCAATAAATAAAATGCTAGATATATTTACTTCTTTAACTTTTTTAATTTAGCAAATTTCCCATGTATCCCCTGCCCCCATATATGCACCCATACATTGTAAACATGCCCAGAAGAGTGGTACATTTCTCACAGTTGATAAACCTGCATCGGCACATCATAATAACCTAAGGTCCATTGTTTCTATTAGGGGTCACTTTTGGTATTGCATATCCTATGGATTTGAATAAATGTATAATGGCATGCACCCGTCAGTAGAGGATCACACAGAGTGTTTTCACTGCCCTAAAAAATACTCTGTGCTCCTCCTATTCCTCATTTCTCTCCTCCCCACGTATACCCTGGAAAGCATAGTGTGTTTTTTTATTGTCTCACCTTTTCCAGTATGTTATATAGTTGGTCATACAATTTGCAGCCTTGGCAGATTGCTTCTTTCACTTGCTAATGTACATTTGAAGTCCCTACATGTCTTTTCGTGACTTGCTAGCTTTTTTTTTTTTAAGCACCGAATGATATTCCATGCTTGGATATACTAGAATTTATTGGTCCATTCACCAATAAGGGACATCTTGGTTGCTTCTAAGTTTTTGGCAATTGTGAATAACACAGCTATAAATATGGATGTGAAGGTTTTTGTGTGGAGACATTCTTTCAACAACTGGATAAATACCAAGGAATATGATTACTGGATCATTGAATAAAAATATGTTTAGTTTTTTAAGAAACCACCAACTGTCTACCAGCAATGAATGAGTGTGTGTTTTCTCACATTCTGACCAGCAATTGGTGCCAGCATCTTGCATTTTGATGATTCTAATAGTAGTGTAGTGATGTCACTATTTATTAATTTATATTTCCTTGATAACTTATAATATGAAACATCTTTCATATGCTTATTTACCATCTATAAAACTTCCTTGGTGAAGTGTCAGATAAAGTATTTGGCCCATTCTTTAATTGGGTTGCATGTTTTTCATTGTTGAGTTTTAAGGGTTCTTGTAATTTGGATAACAGTTCTTTATCAGATATTTTATCTAGTATGTGTGTAGCTTGTCTCCTCATTATCTTGGCATTGTCTTTCACAGAGCAGACGTTTTAATTTTAACGAAATCTAGCTTATCAATTAGTTCTTATATGAATCATGCCTTGGTGTGTTTATCTAAAAAGTCAACGCCATAGCCAAAGTCATCTAGGTTTTCTCTTATGTTACCTTGCAGGAATTTTATAGTTTTGCATTTGCATTAGGTCTATAATACATTTGTAGTTAATTTTTGAAATAGGTATAAGGTCTGCATGTAGATTCATTTTTGGCATGTTAATGTCCAATCGCTCCAGTGCCATTTTTGAAAAGATTATCTTTGCTCCACTGTATTGCCTTGGCTCCATTTTCAAAGACTAGTTGACTATATTTATGTGGGTCTACTTCTGGGTTTTGTATTCTGTTTCATTGACTGATTTGTCAGTTCTTTTTGCCAATATCACACTGTATTGGATACTGTAAATTTCTATTATTAGAAAAATGATAGAAATAATAATAATTATTATTGAAGCCAGATAAGGTCAGTCTTCTACCTTTGTTCTTCTGTTAATTTCCGCCTATTAACACGAGCAATTTTTTACCCCCTGCTTTCAACAACAACAAAAGATAACTGTCAAAACTTTAGAGATAATTGTTACAACCACAAAATGAAAACAAAAAAGTGTAATAATCTACTTGAAAAAAAAAGTTAAAAGAAATAAAAATGAATCAAATGGGGTTATGGTGCCAAGCAGTATTAAGAAACATGCCTCTTTCTACATTGAACAGCTTCAAGATATATGAGTGACTCATTCCTATGTTACAAAGAGAAAGAGAGACAAAGACAGAGACAGAGAGAGAAATCAAGAGATAGAGAGATTGACTCCATCATTCCACACTGCCTTAAAAAGCAGGGAGCTTCATTAGTTCTGGTCTGTTGTCTGTATCTGTCAGCTCCTTAACATAATTAAGAATTCTCTGTATTTATCCTGCTTAATAACACAAAAACCTAAAAATCATTTATTTTCTTAAAATTCAATTAGGCATTCAAAGGTTACCTGTTACCTGTGTGGTAAGACTGATAATAATTTACCCATTTATTTCTTTGAATTATGCTCAAGAACTAGGGAAATGGATCTTTAAAATAGCTTTAGCAGTTCCCAGGAAAATGTATTTTAATTAAGATAGATAGAATGATTCTACTGATTTTTCTTACTTATATGTCAAATTCTTTAGCTTTGATTAAGAAGCTCGATGTTCTGAGGATATGTAAATAGTATTCCATTACTTGGCTCTATCTTCTAAACCTTAACTGTGTACACATAGATCCAGTTTTCAAACTTTCTCTTTTTGATGTCCTCTACATCATGACATTGGACTAATTCAAGAAATGCACATATAAATGTTTAAAAAATATGAATTATAGCCAATATTTTTACCAGCTCTATTGTCTTTAAATATATGTTCAAGTTAATGTTTATCAAATGCCTGCTAGTAGATCTCATAAGAAACTTGGCCTTTAAAAGTTATTGACTAAAAGGTACATATTTTCAATGACTAGACTTGTATGCTAAATAGGTAATCTATAGTTCTCTATATAGTTATTATTTGATGATATATGTATAAATTTTACTAAGTTTATGGAAAATAAAATAAAGGTTCTTTCACATTGAATTCATGTGACTTGACCCAATGACTTATTTAGCGTTCTTATTTGACCTCAAGTGGTTTCTGTAATCTTATAGTTACCAGCAAATATTTCATATTAAAGGACCAGTGCACAAATTTGTGCACAGGTGGGGTCCCTCGGCTTAACCAGAGATCGAGGTCTATTGGGGGGCCAGCCAGCCAGGGTGAGGGGGCATGGGAGGTTGGCCGGCCAGCCCCTCAATTGAAGCTGATCAAGGGGCTGGCAGGG
Organism: Myotis davidii; assembly: GCF_000327345.1. Lineage (NCBI taxonomy): Eukaryota > Metazoa > Chordata > Mammalia > Chiroptera > Vespertilionidae > Myotis > Myotis davidii. The sequence continues at coordinate 550,084 of NW_006293776.1, read as the reverse complement.
CAGAAGGAGGAGTTGGCCAGCCAGGGGAAGGGACCACGGAAGGTTGGTCTGCTGGCCCCTCTCGATGGGGACCTGGGAGTGGGACTGTGAGAGGTTGACTGGCCGGAGATGGGGCCATGTGAGGTTGGCTGGCTGGGAGGGAAAGATTCCTGGAGGTTGGCCAGCCTGGGGGAGAGGCCTCAGGAGTTTGGCCACTAGAGGGGGTGAGGGGTCACAGGAGGTTGGCTGTGGTAGAGCACTGACCACTGGGGGCAGATCCTACATTGAGCATCTGCCCCCTGCTGGTCAGTGTGCATCATAGCGACTGGTTGACAAGTCATTCTGGTCGTTCAGTCGTAACAGTCACTTAGGCTTTTATACATATAGATAAACTAGGAAAACACACACACAGGCAGCTTAAGTCAGAATTATTGCTAATTCAACTGTTGGCCACTCATTCTTTAGTTTTGGAAGTACAGTTATAATGAAAACTGCATAGGAAACAAAATAATATCTTTAACATGATAGAGAAC
>NW_006293776.1:539888-549089 GCF_000327345.1 Myotis davidii | reverse complement strand
GGCGGGCATCGGGAGGCCACTATGGCACGGGGCAAGCACTATGGGCAGTCTATCTGAAGTGTATCTGGCGTATAAGACAACCCCCACTTGGAGGCATATTTTTCAGGGCCAAAAAATCGTCTTATACGCCGGCAAATACGGTAGGTCTTCTTTTGACTAACAACAGGATAATTCCTCATCCTGTGTGTTGCCTTATGCCTTTTAAAACTCTACTTTAGAAGTAAGTAGATATATCTTAAAAAAAGCTGGCATTTAAAAAATGTAATAGTTGGATAGACTAGATTATGTTGCATTAATAAACTTGAGTGCAGATTCTCAATAACTTAATATATTTTTATGTTATTCTCGTTCAGGTTACATGTCCAAAAAAGGTTAATGCAAAGATATGGTCATCAGGGGCCCAATATGACAAAGTCTCCATCATCTTAAAGGACACCCTATGAATCACTGGCCACTTGTCATAATAGGCAATGTTAAAAAAAAATGCTTACCATCAGCCATCAATTTTGGCTGTAAGGTATAACAGAAAGAAAAATGTTTTTTACTTTTTATAACAGAAGTCTTAAATAAATTTTTCTTACTGTCACTACAGAAAAAAATGCTCAGTGCAAGATATGGAGACGAAAAACAATAAACCACTCCCATAGCATAATGACATGGACATTGAAGCCAGATTTAGGCACTGTAAGAGGCAGTATTCTGTGACCTTCCAGGGGAGAAACAAAATCCTGGCAGTGATACTTACTGGGATTATCAACAGAGTCAAAGAGGGAATGGGGTTGGGTTTTAAATAAATATATAAAATCAAGCGTATACATTGGAGGGTATTATAGATATATTGCTTTTTCACTTTCTCTGAAATGTATAGTTATAAATCATATTATTGCAACTCCACATGATCTCATGGGTTACAATCAGCTGCTGGGCAGAAATGAAGAGTTTTTAAAAAGGTGGAAAATCTCACTCATGGAGTCCTATGAGAAGTCAGCCTGAAACTGTAGTGCTTGATTATTCTTTCTGCCTTTTACATTATTCTGTAGTGGGGCTCACCCTGAATTGCAAAAGAGATTGTGTAATTATATAATGAATGACTGCCTTTGCTATTGAAGTGACTATTGTGAGGGCAAAACAACCTTTAACTTACCATTTTATCTACAATGTCTACTGTATGTTGGGTATAAAGTTAATGTTCAATAAATGTTTTTTTTGTCTGAATAATTTAAAGATAAATGTTTGCATGAAGTTTTAAAATTTAGAGTGAAAAATTGAACATTTTTCAAATAAGGTGAATTTCATATCTTTTAAAAATAGATATATAAAGTTCTTTGTAGATTTATGGATAGGATAAATATAAAACATAAAAAAAATAGAACATGTAAGTTATACACTGTGATGCCTGGATAACATAAATATATAAAATACTGACTTCCAGATTTATATTTTCCTGATTAAAATAAAAAACTCTTGCCCTGGCCAGTTTGGCTCTGTGGATAGAGCGTTGGCCTGTGGACTGAAGAGTCCCAGGTTCCATTCCAGCCAGGGGTACATGCCTGGCTTGCGGGCTCCTACCCCAGTAGGGGGCATGCAGGAGACAACCAGTCAATGATTCCCTCTCATCATTGATGTTTCTATCTCTCTCTCCTCTCTCAAATCAGTAATAAGTAAATAAATAAATAAATAAATAAATAAATAAATAAATAAAAAACACTAAAATACTCTTCAGATATATTTTGTGAATGTTTAACTATGTGTTTGAACAGTTTTGGGGGGAGCACATTATTATTATGTTTTCTAATATATTTGTTTGAAGTGTAAAATTTGAAATATTATATTGTCTATTTTATATAAGGTTTTTTTTTAAAGTCTCCATTTTAAATAATTTTCTATGTCTTGTAAGATTTACATCTTACTCTTAACTCTCTCTGATATATGCAGGATAGATAAACAAGTATAAGTGAAATACACATATCTCTAACATAATTTTAGCAATTAGCTTCAAACTCTTCTGCTACCAATTTTTACTAGGAAGTCTTGCAAGTAATAATTTCTACTGATTTAAATTTTCACACCTTTTTCCTTATCCTGACAATCTCACTAACAAGCAAAGAGTAGAAATACTAACAAGGCAATAACTGTCCAAAAGGTGGACAGCAGGAAGAAGAAGAAGGGAAAGCAAAAGCCTTGGATAACTGACAACGTGGATAATCAGCCCTCACATAATTAAGTCTCACTGTACTTCACATGTAATTTATAAACAAGTTACATTATTATGGATGGAGTTGGTTTAGGTATAAAAACGAAGATTGACATGTTACAGTGGCAACACATTTGTGTTCTCAACAGCCATTTTTAAATATAATTTGAATGATATTAATTTTTTGCTTAAAAAAGATTTAGTGTCCATTGGACTCTTGTATAAAAATTAAGTTAAGGTAATCTGTAATTCTTTCCTCACATTTAACATGAAGTACATGAAAGATATTTGACAATCTTTCTATTTTGGCAGAAACTCAAAACAAACATATGTAACAGTTTTCAAGAGAAATATCAAGCAGGCAGTGCCAAATCAAGGCATTATATTTAGTTTGCTGTAAATAATATGGTGTTTGCACATACTCCATTTTGAGACTAGTCCTGTGTACTTTTTAAAATTAGTAGAATACAGGACACCTTTCTTGGAATCCAATTATAACTCATTTTCTGATTGAAAATCATGGCCAAGACAGAAGCAGATAATGACCCTTTCCTTTAAGATTAGAGTTAATCAAAATTATTGAGTAAAATTTATCCATAATATAAATATGTGAAAATTACAGTGCCTTAAAACTAGTTTGTTCCTATGCTAATCCAAGGTATTATCTGAAGTATATTTATGGGAAACAACATTTTGTATATAAAATGACAGACCCATTTGTTCAACAGGAGAATCTGTTTTAAAAAATAGAATTATCAGAATTTTTTCTCCCAACAATGAGAATTAAAATTGCCCCATGTTTGGGTATTTATTTTATACATGAAAAGCAGTGAACATTTGGAGTTTGGAAGAGTCTATTTATGTTAATTATTCTAATGATTTTGTATTCACTTTGATGGAATTTCCTCAAGTTATGCAATCACTAAAGATTTAAAGGACAAGCTAAGAAGAGACTTAAAATTGAATTGTTAAAGGCTATGTTACAGACTGCAAGATGGATGAACAACATATTCAATTCAATTGGAGAATCAACATTTGCTAAGAAGAGGTAATAATTAGTGACAGTAAAAGAAGAAAGAGTACTAACTTCTGAGATTGGGGTCAGGGAATTGTGAAAACTCATCAAAGATTCCTAACTATGGAGGAAACTCTTAGTAATCAATTGACCAAGTTATCCAAATCTATTGAGTTCAACAAGCATCTTTATGCAAATACATTTAAAAATTTTCAAGAGTTCACAAATAATGTGGTTGATGAATAAAGATGGTGGTAGGATGATTGGCATTTTTCTATAGGTTCAGCCATCTGAACTTAAAACTCAGAAGTAGCTAGCTATAGGAAATTATGAAATAACCTATAAAAGATCCAATTTCAGCAGTGGGGAAAATTGCAAAATTCATGACTCAAGAAAACAAGAAGTAAAAGTAGGGAAAACATCGCCAATCATTACATCTAATAATAACTGACCAAAAATTTTGGGTTTTTTATCTATGACTCTGAGTTTTTCATATTAAAATATTGGGTATACAGAGGAGAAATGTTCTTGAGATTGGGAAGTAATTCCACCAAGAGTATATTTCCAGTGGATTAATAAACAAAATAAGTAGTAATCATAACTAAATATATTATCTTATTATCCAGCTTATGAATTTTATAATACTACTATATAAAATATAGGTATTTGGTTGTTTACTTAATTTATTATTTGTCTAACATTCTGCACTTTAAGCTCAATGAGGGCAAAAAAATGTATCTGTATAACTAGAACTTAGCTCAGAAATAGGCAGACAATAGGTGATCAATATATTTTTGCATAAAGAATTGAATGCATAAATACCAATGAACTGGCAACTGCAAATCTCATTTCATCTCTCTAAACCATAGGCTTGTTGTTTTGTTCTTTATTTTTTGTCTATAAAATGTGTTTAAAAAGGTTTCTTTTATAAGGTTTTTATTTGAGTTAAATGACATAATATCAGAAATTCCATGATATTAAGAATAATTAAAATCCATTAGTTCACCTTTTCATTTCCTTATTCATTTATTCATCATTTACTTGATAATTCATTCAACAAATGTTCTTGATTTCCTTCTATGTTCCTTGCACTTTCTGGGCATTGGAAGTAAAGCAGAAAACAAGACAAAATATCTAAGTTCATTGACTTTCAATTCTAATGGTGAGAGACAGATAATAAGCACATTAACCAAAAATACAGTATCAGACACTGTTAGGTATTGTGAAGTCAAATAAAGTAGGATAAAAGAATAGGGAGGAGGGGTGATTGCCAATTTAAATAGTTTGGTCAGGAAAACGTTGTCAGAAAGGTAACACTGAATGAGAGACTAAAGGAAATAAGAGATCAGGCCATAGCATATCAGGGAGAATTTCTGGGCAAAAGGAACAGTAAGTGAAATGCCCTGCAGCAAGAGTATGCTTGGCTTGGGCAAGGAACAGCAAGAAAACCAATGAGGAGAACAAAAATAGTGATAGATGAAAGGAGTGGCTTATGATAAGATCAGAATCAATGGAGGACAATGGGAAGAAAGATCATACAAGGCAGGACAAAACTTGGTTTATAGTTGTGAGTATGTGAAATAGTTTATTCTTATATTATTATTTATTAACTAGAGACCTGGTATCTGAAAATTCATGCACTTGTGGTAGTGGGGAGGGGGTTGGTTCCTCAGCCTGGCCTGCCCTCTCTCACAGTCTGGGAGCCCTGAGGGGATGTCCTACTAATGGCTTACGTGGGGAGTGGGCCTAAGCCGAAGTCTGGCCTCCCTCTGCGGGAGGCAACAGGCCTGTCAGGGGAAGGCACCACCCCCATCACTCCCTTGCTGCTGCTGCTGCCTCTGGCCTACCTCTGTGGGAGGCAACCCAGAAATCAGGGGAAGGCTATGCCCCATCACGCCTCTGTTGCTGCCACTGCCAGCTGTGCAAGCCTCAGCTGGCCTTTGTTGCCTGAGCCTCGGGCAGGCCCTGGGCAGCGGCAGCCACCTTCCCTAGCTTGCCTGAGCCTCAGGCAGGCCCTAGGCAATGGCGGCCATCATCCGCGGCTTGCCTGAGCCTCAGGCAGGCCCTGGGCTATGGCGGCCATCATCCACGGCTTTCCTGAGCCTCAGGCAGCTGCTGTGGCTTTGTCTGGAAGGATGTCTGGATGGTCGTCCAGAAGACGTCCAGTCTAATTAGCATACTACCCTTTTATTAGTATAGATTATCGTATTATTTTCCATACAAACAATTGTAAACCTACTTTGCCCTGCCCTGTATTGATAGTTCCTTTTAGGGCATGACAAATATTTTGGGTGTTATTCTTAAATAAATGAAAAGCTTTGAAGAATTTTGTATAAATGTGTGACTTTCCCTGGCATATGTACTAGTATTGTTACTCTGCTGTGTTAAATATAGACTACTAGAGGCTCAGTGCACAAATTCGTGCACCCGAGGAGTGCCTCAGAGTGGCTTGCAGGGATTGGGCCAAAACTGGCAGTCCAACACTGCCTGCCACTCCTGCCTGCAGCTCCCACTAATAGATTTTGCTAATAGATTTGCTAGTGTGAAAGATAAGAGTCAAGATTGACTCCATTCTTTTTGCCTGTGCAGTGGCAGAACATCATCGCCATTTAATTTGGTGGAGCATGTAGCAGGAGGGCATGACCAGGGAATCAAATTTACTAGTCACTCTTGGAGACCATAGGTGTTTGTTTGTTTGTTAGTTAGTTCGTTTGTTTAATAAATTTTTATTGATTTCAGAGAAAAAAGGAGAAGGAGAGAGAGATAAAAACATCAATGATGACAGAGAATCATTGATTGGCTGCCTTCTACACGCTCCAACCTGGGCATGTGCCCTGACTGGGAATTGAACCCTGACCTTCTGGTTCAACCACTGAGCTATACCGGCCAGGAAACCATAGTAATTTTTTAAATCCTACATTGTCGCTACAGTTTGTTGCTTCAAACCTATGCCTATGCTTTGTGTGTCTCATCTGTAATTATTTTGGTAGATTGATCAGACTTCCTCAGTGGTTTAATGACTATTCACTGTTAAACAATTTGACAAATCTTTATGAAAAGGCTAGTGAGAGCCCCTTGAAGGTCTCTAGTACTGTGATTGTTCTATACAAGGTAAACTGGAAATTGTCTACAATGTTAAGTGGACCCCATTTTTTCCCCAGCTTCGATTTTAGGGATGAGAAGTCTATTGTTACAAATTCTGGAAGATTCTCAAACCAATGTGATATGTAAGCAAGGATTAGATTCATAGCTGAACTGTCAGGAGTTTGGGGTTTAGTTGGCTTCTGGTTTGGTCTGAAGCTGGGTCAGCTCAATTGGTTTTAAAGTCTGATGACACTGATGCCAAGGTTAAGTGTTTGGTCCCTTTGAAGGTTATTTTGCTTTACTTTGGTCCAGGACCATAGACCAAAGCCCTAACCCAACCAGCTGCCTTACAAATTCCAAGAGCACTGCAAATATTACATTACAACTAGGAAAAAACAAACAAAATACACATACAAAATTTTAGCTTAAAACACATCTTTACCAAGCTTAGTGCCCATAAATGTTGCTCCTCCACCCTGTAACTCTTATCACGTCAAGACTGTGAAGGCATCAACCATTCACTACACTAACTTGTTTAGACACTGTGATTTGCAAGATTGAAGATCACAAGAATGGATAGAAAGTGAAGAAATGCAGCCCAAATTATTGGATTAAAATAATTTCTGGTAAATGACAGGAAATCCAATACAACTAGAATCCCTATCACCTGCAATAGGGTATATTTTTCACAACACAGTTTGAGCCCCAAAATAAGTCCTATACATTGAGTTTTTAAGATAAAGAATCTAAAAACATTTGACAGAAAGGTTAGTAACCTTTCCAGAAATAGTCTTGAGTCTCACCATACATGATGACTCATTTTCAAAATTGGGGGCTCCGGCAGGATTTTCTGGATGTTCAGTGTGCCCAGATCTGTTGTCAATAACTGTCTCCCAGAAGCTTTTCTATAAGATCCCTGGCCAATTTTCTTTAATAAATTTCGATGCCTTTGGAAATATTAATTAATGCTAATTATTCAACAGAATCACTAGAAAAACTATTTAATCATAGGGTTACATATTCACATTACAAATTTTTTCAAGAGCTCGGTTCCACCCCCTCTGCTATTCCTCCCGATATTTAAGTTCATATTTCCACAGGAAAGGGTATTTGCGAAGTAATTTTTTTCTAATAAAATTTTAACTTGGATGATTTTTGTAATCTGTTGACTGGGCCTTTAAAAATTGATGTCCCAGGAGTGCATGAAACTAAATCAGAAGAAAGGAGACCTCGCTGCCTTTTAGAATTCCAAAGGTCTGGCCCCCAGTTCTATGAGGTCAGGAGGTGGGATTAACCTCTCACATCCTAGTAATGGCTTTAGAAGAACTCTGAAAATTCACAGATGATTAAAACACCCAACTGACTGGCACTGAAGAAGAATGTGGAAAGTAAATTTCATTTGTTTAACAGCTCTGTGATGATGTTGGGCCAAGTTCTCTTGGCCACAATCAGCTACCTGGTTAAAGATCCCCTTTCTCTCTCTTCTGTTTATGATTTCTCTATCCCGCCTCCCCCCATAATATAACTTCTTTGCCCAAACTGGAAGAGTATCATGTGTCATGTACAATTACTGCATTTTGGATGGATGCTAACATATAAAGAGATGGTTTAATCTCACACTTGGAAAATACAAGGTGGGGTAAATGTAGGTTTACAGTTGTTTATATGAAAAATAATACAATAATTAATAAGTACTAATATAAGAATAAACTGTTTCATTTCTCATAACTGTAAACCTACCTTTGCCCCACTCTGTATATAGAATACTGCATTTAATTGTCATAAGAACACAGAGACTATAACAATTATATCAACCCTAAATTATCCAGGTTGTAAAGTGTTTGGAAAATAAGTCCTCACATTAGGTTTTCATAAATTATTATGTATAAATGCCCTTTTGTTTTATTTGTGCAATTAAAAGGAAAATATCTCACATTGTAAGTCTGAACTTTGTGGATCATACAAAAAAAATGTGATCATCTTATAGATTTCCTATGTTGAAGTTTTCTTCTAAAATTTTTAATAGGCTTATAGCCTTTTTTTAAAAAAAAGTTGTATCTGACCATCTCTGAAATTTTGTTTCCAGATGGTAAATCCTGTATGCACAGGGAGACACACTAATTATAATAGTAAACATACCTATTATCCACATTTAAGAAAATGTGGATATAAGAAAATTGGCTATAAGAACATTTATCTATTTTTTTTAAATAAGCACTATAACACCCTTTAAGATGTACTATAAAATATTGTAATTGGTCATTTTTTTGCAAGACCAGAGCTCTTCTCTCAGAGGGTGGATCATACATTTACTCATGCTGATGAGGCCAACGGAGATCTCTTTCCATCAATATTATGAAAATGAGTATGAATTATGATCAGTATGAAAAGTGATAGCTATTCTCAGTTTCTCATCACTCAACATTGTTTTGTTCAGGCTGTCAGGACTTCACTTCTCCACCCTGAGCAGCTGCCCAAAACCACTTTTTTTTTAACTGGGAGTCCAGTGGTCAGAGGATGGTGAGGGCATCAAAAATAACTTTCTAAAATATGTATTTGTGCTTTCTACCACTAGAGAATGCGATTTGGTTGGCCTGGAAAGGAGTCTTAAATTGTATAGTTCTAATAAAGGTCATTTTTATACAATCCCACAGTTATGAATCACGGAGAAAATTTTTTTTTGAAATGTTAGGTAATTCTAGAAACAATAATAAAAACATAAGTTATTTAATGATTTAAAATAGGCCCTGCCTGGGTAGGTCAGTTGGTTAGAGGACCATGCCAATATGCTAAGGTTGTGATTCAATCCTGGTCAAGACACATATAAATATCAACTAATGAATGCATAAATAAGTGGAATAACAAATCTCCCTCTCTCTCTCTCTCTCTCTCTCTCTCTCTCTCTCTC
>NW_006293776.1:535124-539332 GCF_000327345.1 Myotis davidii | reverse complement strand
CAAGGAAAGCAAAGCAAAGCAAGATAGGTCCATGTATATAGCTAAGAAGGGATTTGCTGGCAGTGAGCCTCAAGCTGGTCTTCTACCACTAAGTAGCTTTGGCTTTTGCATTGTAAGGTGTTTTGAGTAGTGATCAGAAAAACACTGAGCAAAGCTGAAAACTGTTAGACTATAGTATTTTGATCAGCATTGAAAATATCAGTTTATTAATCATAGAGCTGTTTAGAATAGGGTGTGTGTATATGTGTGGTTTTGCTCATTGATTCAAATAAAATACATAGAATATCCCAAAAAACGTATACACACACTTTGAATAATGATAAAGGCAGTGTTTATTAAAATAGATTTCATTTCTCAACTTGAGCTATCTATTGTTAAAATGTATGTACATTTTGGGGGACACTCTATATTTCTTGTTTATCAATACACAGAATTTACAGGATCAGTTTCCTTTTCTTTAGCTTTGCCTATATATACTCACTATAAATCTATAGTCTAAGACATCTAAAACTTCTTTTTCTTTTTAAAATAAGGACATGTTAACACTGAGGAAGGGATGTCTCAGTTTACGTGCGATTAAAAAAAAGAAGAATGTGTGCACTTGCATACTTAGGCACTTTCAAGAGTGTCTTCATCCGTATGAAGCAGAAAGGGAAGAAAGTCCGAAAAAAAAATGGTAATGAGAAGTTGAGGAAGAATGGTAGAGACTGTAGGACGAGGGCAGGTGTGTCCCCAGATCATCAAAAGAGAGTGGAGGCGATGAGAACGAGGAGGCTGGGACTTCCACTAAAGCAGCCCCCTCCCCTGATCTGTTCCTCCTGCTTCAGTTCCCAGGCATCGCACTGCCTCACTCCTGCTCTCTCTCTGCTGATTCCGTGTAAGAGACCCAGCACCTCCCATTATGTGTCTCTTTTTTCTCACTGTCTGATGGCTCTTGAGAATGCTATGCTGCCATGGGAACCTGCCGAAGACAGTAGGCGCCCATTACATTTATTCTCTTTCATCCCTTTTTGAAAGTGAATTAGATGTTTTCTGTTTAGGTTGTCATGAAAAATGTCCTGACTCCAGAGTCCTAAAATGTATGCATACAGAATGCTTAATTTAGGCACTGGAAAGCAAGGACAATGTGGCTGCTGACAGTGTGAACCTTAAAAAACATACTGGTAAAATCTTGGTCATTATCAAGTATTTATACAAGTATGATTACTATCAGTAGTCCATTTATTGTGTTAATGAGGAATAGCTCGCATTAAAATGTGTAGGCGGTACATGCATCATGGTGAGTAGAAAGCAGGCTCTAAAAGCAGGCCTTTGTGGGTTCCAAGTTTAGCCTCCCTCTCCCGTAATAGGGGACATGAGCAAGTTGTTTCACTTCTCTAAGCTTTGGTTTCCTAAGACTGTAAAATAGATTGTCAGAATAAGCATGGTCTCATTGGACAAAAGGAAGAGATTAAATAATAAAGTTTCGGTAAAATGCTTATTACAGTGTCTGGAACAGTGAATATTTAATGTAAGGTATTATTTGTATTAATACAATGATCTGCCTAGTGGAGGCTTAATCAGGATTGCACCTAAAAAGGGAATTGTGGTCATTCGAGAGTCAGTAAGTTTTTGTGCTTGTCAAAAATTGCAAACACGCCCTCTCTAACTTAGTTTTAATTTATCTTTACCTTTGAAAGTATTGCAGATGTCCCCTCCCTCTCTAATTTTTAAAACAATGAATGTACAATTTAATTTCTTATCAGTACATAACTTCAGATAGCTAATACTTTATATGATTAATCAATTTCCAAAGAGTCCTGTGAGATAAAAAAAGACACTTTTAAAAAGTGGGAAGATAACTGCAAGAAGAATTCCTTTTTAAGGTTACATGTGGGGAATCCAATGGAATCAAATGACTATGCATTTTTGTAATATAATGTGAATGATTTAAAGAAGAAATTAGTTTATGTACATGGCTGTTACCTCAATTTATTCTAGAAATCACCAATCTTAATTAAAGTATTCTTTCATCATAGCCCTTCTGTTTCTCATACAGAAAACAAGCTGCTCTTAAAACATGCATGCACTCTTATGGTTTTATGTTATATTTGATATTCAGAGCAGTTACATTAGAAAATAGGCTTTTATATTATTCATAAAAGAAAAGTGAACTAAAGCAAGTAGATTTTTTTTGCTTTGTTAATGCTATTACTATGTATTTCAGCGCTGATACGTACCACATCTAATTAGTAAATTGCACAAATACAACAGAAATATGAATAACATGTTATGAATTTTCATTTGTACACATGTGGCTTTTGGAGCTCTGCCATAGGAAGATTGTTCTGAATAGTAAACAGCAAGATTTTCTGTTTCAGCTCCAACTTTAATTTGTATCTGGCTTGAGAAATATGATCAGATTATCTAATCAAAATCTTTGACACCGTCATTGGGCTTTTTAAAAATAAAGACAATATTAAAATGAAGCTTGTGAATTAATCTCGTTATCTGCATCAAACTGAGTTGAGGGCTAAAATAGGGCTTTGTGCCTGGCCAAGTTTAGTTTTCAAAGATGATGAGGACACACACATTTTTCTGTTTCATAGTGATTTTTGGATTAATTTCAAATCTGATATTTAAAATTAAATAAAGTAAAGGCAAGTATCTGATCTCAGAGCAGTCATTTTCAGCTTTCTGCATCTCAAAGAAATAAGATCATTGTGTGAATGTGTGTGTATAAATACATATAGTAAGTGTGATTACTACATTGTATGTTAATATACATTTCTTTAGAAAGATACACATATCTTTCTAAAGAAATATAATGGTATTAAAAAAACATTTCTGTAAAGACCTCTATGAGGTACCTTGAGAGTAACATCTCTCTAATTACTGTCATCTTGATCTTCAGATTCTAAATGCTTTCCATTTTTACCAAAATGTCAAATTATTTTTGGTGTAAAAGAGAAAGCACTCCTGTGAACTGCCAGATGTATACCTGACTGTTAAACACTGCCAAATTTTAAAATCAAATAAAATGCAACTTCTCGTTTTCATGTGTTAATACCAATAGAAAGATGTGAAAGTATTAATACCAATAAAACCTTAAAATTATGTAAATTATAGTTATCAAAATACTTTCATGATCTCCTCACCCAATAAGAAAGTCTAGGCAAGTTTTGATAATATCACTTTACAGATGAGGAAAATGGTGACCCATGATGTTAAAAGCTTGACAAAGGTGACATAGCTATTAAAAGTGGCAGAGATAGAAGCTAGGTTACTGAATTTCAGTTCTAGTATTAGTTCGCTATGCCATGCTACCCTCTGACATTTATGGCTACAAAGGAACCACTTACTTCTCATCATCTCCCTCTTGACAGGGACTTGTGTTAACCCAAAATGAACTCAGTTTTTAAAACCAATAACACTCTTAATGCATTGTAGGATTTTTAGTGAAATGCATTTGTAAACCTAATAATTAAAGGTATTTTCTCTTAACTCAATTATTTTTTGATGGAAAAAACATCAAGGCAATTTATACAAATAAAATCAAATAGTGCTTATACATGAATCCTGCAAGGCAATACTTCCTTAAAAATTTACAGTAATGTGTATGGAATTAAATTTCTTAAACTATTCACTTTGCTCTAAATTTTTTTTTAAATATACTATTTTACTTTAAGGCAATCTTAAAAGACAGTTGTAAATATGTAGGCTGCAAACAAAGTGACCACTGTTTATTATTGTGATTCTAACACATTTATAGTCAAGAAATTATTTGTGAAAGCTCCATGAGAAGTTAAATGAAGTTAGTAAAAAGACAATTCAAGTGGTGGTCGGATAGTTTATTTCAGCTTCTCATTTAAAAACATATTTTAAAGATTAAAAACATAGTGTGATGAACAAAATTAGTTTAGCCAAGTTTGATTGACATAAATACGGAAAGTTATATTGCATATAAACTTTTTTCAGATGAAGTTTTATGCCATGTGAAGGCTGATATAAACAGCTTTATTCACAAGTTATATACATACACACACATTAAGCTTCAGAGATAAATTTAAATTTGATGCTTTAGAAATAAAGAATTAATGCTAGTCCATGAAAGAGAGAGACAGAGACCAATAGTAAGTGAGGCCAGCAAATACTCATGTGAGATACACATAATAGAATATACACGTTATAGGAGCTGAAATCATATCAGCTCTTGATGATATTTAAGA
>NW_006293776.1:528081-535017 GCF_000327345.1 Myotis davidii | reverse complement strand
GAATAAACTTCTTTGTTTTCTGTAAACACAATGTATAGTTATCATAAATGATATTAAGAAATGACATTTTGACTTTGGTCTAGTACACTTACAAAAACTTTAATTTGGTTCATGTACAATTTAAAAGGAGTTGTAGAATAACAACTAAGTTTCATTTTCAATATAAAAATTCATTAGGCAACACTAAAGAAATTATACAAATAAATAATATTGAAAATGTTTCCCCTTTCATTTATAGTTTCAGTAGTTAAATATGCTATTTCAGAAAATATAAACTTGAATACAGACAAATTCTGGATCAGAGCATTTTACATTGGGAGTCTCAGATTGATTAAAAGGAATTTGAGGTGAATTAAATCTTAAAGGCATTTTTTGAAAACGCTGGCTTGCGTAAAAATGTTTTGCTTTTAACATCTTACTAAGCCTACATACCATATGAACAGGTTCTGAATAAATTAGTAGCACATTTTTATAAGATCAAAAGAAATTCAAATTTGAGATTAAAAATCTTGATTTTAGGCATTCTGTCAAGAAGGTTATTCAAATCTTGTAAAATTATGTAACATATTACTATAAATTTCAGGACTATGATTGTCGAGAATTGTAATAGTAGGACTTCTTACTTTTGCTTTCAGGTAGCTGACCTAGACCAGCCAGTCTTTCCCCGCAACCACCATCCCTGTTCCTTTTTGCCTGTTGTGTCTGCAGTATAACAGAAGTTTGCATTATATTACAAATTCCTGCAGAATTAATACACTCAGTTCATATTCATAGTCACATCAAATTTTCACATGCAATCCTAGATTGTTTGTATTTTAAAATGGCTTTAATGTTTGCATGTACTTCATTAATTAATAGCCTATGGTAAAGAATTCATTTGGTGGTTTATATTATTCCACACTCAGCTCTGTAGTTTTTTTATATTCTCTTAATAGGAATTAAAAGTATATGTTCAGGTTTGTGGTGGAGGGATGTAAAGGGTTAATTTTCCGGATTCATGGGAAAGTACTGAGTTGAAGGGAGGGGGCATCTGAAAAAGAAACAAGTAGCAATCCTAGCCTGAAGATGTGTACTACAGCTGCATTACAATCTGCCAAAACAACCATGCCCTATTCCCTTCAAAAACCAAAAACATCATCCTGTGATGTGGGTAGGTATTTCCAGCATCCTTTCTTGTAAATAGAAACCACCGCCCACAATGCATTGTACTTACTTCTGAAATATGTAAATGCGATGCACTGTAATCACACAGAATGTTTGGGCGGTATCACCTAAGTGTGGGCTGCGTACAATTTACAATGCATTTTGGATTTGTATTCATTTAAAAATAGAAGGTATTGCTTTTTGATAACACTCATAATGGAATGATTTTGCTCCCCCAGTGGGTTTTCATTTAGAACAGGAAAAGTGCTAAATTATGATAACATAAGAAAACAAAGCTAAGGTCTATTCCAGGGAAGAAAATGGGTTGCTAGGCTTATTGAACTAGTCTTGTTGATCTTAACTAAATAAATAAATAAGTAAAGAAGAACCTCTTTCAATAGAAATGCCACTTAACTTGATTTATAATGTGCAGCATTAATGGAACGGAATCATAAAAATATCACGTGTTAGTGTTGTCCTGCGTGTCTCCTGGCCTTCATTAGCTTATGGGATGCTCAGTGGAAACTTGAAATTGCTAACAGAAAATGACAGAAATCAGTTATGGCATAACTGTTATGCTGTCCTTGGGTTTTGCTTTAAAATAATAATGATGACGATGATGAAGATGATGACGGCGATGACGATGATGATGATGATGATGATGACGATGATGATGATACTTAAGGTTTTGGTTTAGGCACTTATTTATATGCAAAAATTGAAGAACATCCAGTTAGGCAGAACAGTGATGCTAAGATATGGCAACCAATGTTTAAGAGAAAGAACCCTGGCTGTAAATGTGCACAATATTCCACATTATATACATGTCAGTTCTGAGTACTGTTGGAACCATGCAGTGTCAAATCTGTATGACAGATTGAGGTGAAAGCTGGGAAGAGAGAGCTTGTGAAAAAAAACAAACGTGACTGAGTGGGGCATCATCTAGGACCTATCCTGCAGGCTCTAAGGAACAAGTTTCATCACATGAAAGGAAGAGAGAGCAGGGATAATTGTCTACTAATTTAACGAACTCATTTGGTCATTGTGTTGTTTAAATTGTATTCAAGTGTAACAATGCCATCTAGTGATGAGATTCTAAACTGATCTTTGCACTCACATCCTGGGTAAGGCTAGATAGAGATAAGTGGCAATTTTATAGTACTTTAACTTAATATTCTATGAAATAATAAAGTCCTCCCAATATCTTTTCAGTGTTAGATAAATTATCCAACCAAGGTAACATACAGAACAAAATGAATTCCCCTTTTCTTGCCTTTTTCTATGCAGCTTCCTTTTAAAGTGGGGAGTTCATGTTCAATAGTAAAAGATCCTGTGTCTCCATCAGCCTGTGACCTACGTTTATAGAATCGCTGGCATTTGCCCATTCAATAGATCTTTACAAACATTTCATACTTCTTATTTGGTTTTAATTTTCAAAAATTGTCTTCATAAAACCATGGCCAGCCAAACTAGCATTACCTACTTTTCTTTTTAGCCCTTCTCGGCTTTTTGCTACAGTAGGAAGCCAGATCCTAAAGAATGGGTTTCTGAGTTCTTCGAGATTAGAATTCATGTTGCCTTCCTGAAATCCTCACTTACCATGTAGTCCTGCAAAAACTGGAAATAATCTTATAACTTTATTGGGAAAATATGAATTCATAGTGATGTGCATTTCAGTTTTAATTGCTTAACTGACATCTGAGCAAAAGTGACTTGAGAACAAAGACTATAAAATCAGTGGGAATGGATTCTAGGCTTATTTTCGCTTCCAGTTAATTACATAGGCGTGAATTGAAAAGAACATCTTGGGCCTCAGTTTCCTGTGGGAAGAGTGTGAATTGGACAAAATCATCTTTAATGCCCTTTTAAACTACAAGGTTCGGGACTCGTAAGTAGCTGATAAATAAAATGGTTAGAAGAGTGGAGAGAAAAGAGGTGAGGTGAGCTTGCTCCTCCACTGACTGGACTTAAGGGTGCAAGCAATGATTTTGAACTCTCCATTTGATAGTTAACAAAATGCGTGTTTGGCGGATTATCCAGAACAATTCTAGTTATCTTACGTAGACAGGGAGTAGAGAAAGGGCAGACATTCAGATGTCTGCTGTTATGCAGGATAAAAACACATAGCATTCAAAATATTGTTCCACATAAATTTTATATCAACTATATTCTAAATTGTTTTATGCAGACCTATGACTAAATATGGCAGAAAGTAATGGTATACAAATGCAGCATGCCCCACTTTCTCTCCACTCAATAGTTACTGATGATATTGTATTCTTTTTAGAGCTGTTCATATGGAAAATGTAATAATTCATAAATAGAAATATAAGAATAAACTGTTTTTGTGTACTCACAACTATAAGCCTACTTTTGTCCACCCCTGAATATATTTTCCTAGAATTACTCAATAATAACCAATATAGAAAAATAAAGAAGAAGAGTGGGAAGGATAGCCGAAGAAAGAAAAAAGAAAACCTTATGTTCAAACTTCTAAATTTCAGATGATATCTCAAAATGTTTTCAACTGTCTAAAATACATAAGATTTTGCGAAGGAAAAAGGTGCTGCTAGCTACCATGGAAACCTGCATATATTTTTAGTTTATATGTAGAGAAATTAAAATACTCATATTTCTATAACAATTATTAAACTAATACTAATTCTTTTTCTTTCTGATAAATTGAAAAGCCAATTTATATTTTTCTAAAAAATCCAAAGGGCATTCTGAATACATAATTTTCTTACTTTTCTGGATATTTTACTACATATCACTGATCTCCTGTATCAAAATAACTAAATACTATACTAAAAGTAAATAGTACATTTTCTTCTGTTTGAGTAGTACAAAAGAAAATTATTGTATTAGATTATGATTATTTACCTACTTATTTTCACCAGTTGCAATTCTGATTAAAAATCTTAGTAAAAGAATAGGTGACAGAAAGTCAAAAGTGTTTATTATACAGACAAGTCTACAATAAGGTTGTACGAAAGATTTAAGAAACAGCAAACAAAAGAACTAAAAAAATAAACAAGGACATATAATTCCTACCTAGCAACACTAGTGAAAGTAAAATTCAGGAAATCACTGTTACCAAGGATAGTTAAAAGACCAATCATTATAAAAGGATATAAGCAATGGGTACAAAATCTGTGCTAGGGCATAGCTGCTAGATTTCTTAACAAATATTTTCTTTGGAAACTTTCATAAGCTGAATTGTGTGTTGTTTAAGAAGACCTGAATTAAATCATTAATTAAAATCAAGCCTTCATTGATATTTTAAATGTTGCCTCCAACTTTCTTCACTTGTCACTCTTTTCCTTCCTTCTGCTATCTCTCACTCCTCCCCTCTCTGCTTTTTTTTTTTTTTCTATACTGGTTATTCTTTAATAATTCTACCGAAATATATACAGGGTGGACAAAAGTAGGTATATAGTTGTGAGAATGCAAAACAGTTTATTCTTTTATTATTACTTATTGTACTATTTTTTTTTCATATGAACAACTCTAAACTTACTTTTATCTACTCCTGTGTAATTTAACTAATAAATAATCTGGCATTCTGAAATTTTTGACTTTATTATTTTGTTTTCCTAAGCCACAATAATAGCTTTACATCCATACAACAGGATGAAACGTGAAGAATTATAGGTTCCCTGGAAAAAATTATTTGTCTAAGTATCATTATTTATTATCATTGTAATAGACCTGCCCACTCTTATAAATCTTAATTTTGGGGGGACTTGGTTATTTCGCTTTGATATATGTCAATTTATGTCCACAAGTATTTCACAAAAATGGAAAACTGGCCGGTAATTAGTTCAGTAACATAGTTTATAAATATTCACTATAATTAAATTTACCTTCTAAAATCCCAATATAAATTGTAACACATGCTGAGATACTTAGAAAAATCACTGCCTCTCTTTTGTCTGTTTATTAAAGTGGTGCCTAGTCACTAGTCAATTTAAATTTTCACCTAAAATTGTCTATGGTTATAACAAGATAACTTTGCTTTAAACAATTAGTAAGTAAAAAAAAATCAATAAAACAACTAGATTTTAACACACTGCTGCAAAACATGCTTAAATTTGTTGTTTTATTTTTTTCTTTTAAACCTGAACTGATAATATTGATTGACTGCATTTCTGTGATGCAGGCAGCCTGTGTGTTACAGAGCCCTCATTATGTGACTGAAGTGATCAGCCTAGCTTAGCTTGAAGGGTGCACTTATACATTACTGAACTACTCAACTGATTCAGTAGAATCAGCAGAGAAACAAATTATGCATCTAGTATATTTGGTTTCAAGGATGGCAAAGAAATGTGTTTACTCGGCAAATGTTTCATTATTCAACCAGCTTGGTAACACATAACCAGAGAAAGGAATTTGCTAAAAGAATTGACTAAATACATTTTATAAACGTTAACTACTTAGTCAAACAAGTACTTTCCCATCATCATCCTGAGTTTCACTCACCTGCCACGTAGCTCAAGCATATTTTATTTATGTGAAATAAATTTTTTAAAAAGAGAGCATAACTGCAAGTGATTTCCATACCAAAAACCCTATAATTTCTAGAATTGTAAATTTGGATACTTAACTTGACTAGTTGTCAGTACATTCACTTTTTTTGTGATTAACCTTTTAGGCTTGTATCTTCAAGAAAGTGTTTTTAAAAAATCCCAAGGAATATAAGGTATTTTAGTTTTGGTTTTATTCATATAGGAAAAAAATTGTGACTTTCTATGATGTTGAAATGAGATTATACCCAGGATAGCAAAATTACAATGGAAAACACTAGTTCGGTATTTTTGGATTTTTTAAATTGACCATTCAGGTAGCCAAAAATAATTGTCTGAAATGCAAAAAGAGACTATGCTATTAGCTAATCATGACAAGGACAATTCAATGACATGTTATAAGAAATTGATTTAAAAAAAACCAACATGTAGGAGAATAGCTAAAACTAATTAAATTACCATTTCTTCTTTAACTTTTTATGTATTATAAACTGCTCTGATTTTATAGCACATCACAGTTTCTTTCACTGATCATTTTCTAGCTCCTCTTTTCTTTTTTTATACAAACAAAAATAATATATTTAAAACACTGAGTAAACTGAATTTTTGTATAATTTTCAAATAATTATTACATATCACGTATAATATTAAAACATATCATAGGTTGAAAAATGTCACTAATCTAGTAATGAGAAATTCTAGAAAAAAATCTATTTTACATAAGGTTTTTACTTATAGAATTTTTCAGAAAAAAATAATATATAAAGAAACAATGATTCAAATCCAAATTGTCTTAGTGAATAGCTTTAAAAATAAACGTTCAGTTTCTCCTTTTCATTGCTTTATTATTCTCAGAAACCTCCTTTAGCTTAAGAATCCTTAGAATGTAGAACCTAATATGGACATATTTGTTATACTTTGGCTCCATCTAGTAGAGACTGAAGAAATTACTTGAAGCTGTGACTTCCATTATGACAGTGCTTCGAGCTGCATTTCACGGTCATGACAAATTTTAAAAGGATGGCAAATGAAATCTCTATGATATTTTATGAGGTCATTATTGGATAATATGAAATACTATGCTATTTTGTGTTTGCTCTTTTTATAGAGTTAGTCAATTGTTGGCCACTTTTACACAATTTGAGGTTTTGGCATCTTAAATTTTAGAGAGATGAAATGTTTTTAATTCTTTTTCCATCACTTACTCTTCCCCTGTCCTGGTTTATAATAGGAGGGAGTCAGCATGACTCAAGAAGGAAAGTACTTT
>NW_006293776.1:520774-528026 GCF_000327345.1 Myotis davidii | reverse complement strand
CTACATTTCTAAGTCACCTGTGAAGCAGTTGGGATGTAAAGAAGTGAAGCCTGGAAGCTGGTAAAAGCTTGGGTGGGAAAGCAGGTATCAGCTACATTTTAGTGATGGGTAAGCACAGGAAATGACAGGGTTTTTGACATTACAGGATTTAAAAACTGACAGTCCTTTACAATCCTTAGATTTTCATATAAAATACATTTTTCTTCCTTTTTATTTCATTTTTTTTTTCTTTCTTGAAGGTCACACTAGTTCCTTGCTGGTAAGGCTACAATACCTGCAACAGAATCTATGTTTTTCTATAATTGCTTTAAACAGGTAAACACCGGTTCTCTAATCAAAATGACCATTCAATCTCAACAGAAAACTATTCTTTTTCCAGGAGTACAGGTAGCGTTTAACAGACAACATCCTTAAGGTTGTAAAGGAATGGATAATTTAAAGTGGCTAATAGGAATGACAATGTTACTTGCACTGCTTCAAATCTAATTGCCTCAAAGAAAGCCTCTGTAGATTTACGACCTGAAATAAACTTCCCACACAGGCAGCTAAACTAACCTGCAACACAGCCCGTTCAAATGATTGCTGACACTTTCAGTATTAACACTGATCACTGCCACTCTAGCAATTGTGCCATGAACAGCCATTGATTTCCAAATGGCTATGCTGATTGGATCACCATAAAATGGTTCAACTGGTTAGTGCCTATAGGTATGGTTATACTTTGCTTATTGGTTGGAAGCTTTGTGAATTTCAGACATGTGATTAGTGAACCGGTTTGATCGTTTAAAAATTGCAAAGCAGTGTAGAGAGAAGGTCATTTCTTTTAACAGGAAAACTTTTTGAAAATGATAATGGCTTCCTAAAGTTATGATGTTTAATGTTTTTTTTAAAAAAAACAAAAACAAACCACAACCTTTTTGTTTTAGAACAGTTTTACATTTACATAAAAATTCTGAAGAACGTAAAGTGCCCATATACTCAATGCCCAGTTGCTCCTGTTGCATCAATGGTATTCTTGTCACAATTATTGAACCAATATGGAAAAATTATTATGAACTAAATCCATACTTTTTAGATTGTTTTAGTTTTCATTTAACCTCCTTTTTCTGTTTCAGGATCTTCTTGACTCCTCATGTCTCCTTAGACTCATCCCGGCTATGCCGGGTTCACAGACTTCCCCTGTTTTTGATGACCTTGACATATTCAGTAGTGCTGGTGAGATGTTTTGTAGGATGTCTCCCAAATGGGATTTGTCTGATGTTTTTCTCATGATTGAACTGAGGTTTTGTATTCTTGTAACATCAGAGAAATAAAGTGCTATTTTCATCACATCATATCAAGAGTACATATTCACAACATGACTTATCACTGTTGATGCTGACATTGTCTCCTTGCTAAGGAAATGTCTGTCAGCCTTTTTGACACTAACGTTGCACCCCTTTCCATACTGTACTCCTTGGGAGTCTCTATGCACAGCCCACACTTAATGAGTAGGAAGGTAAGTGCTACCTCCTTCAGACGAGAGTATCTATATAAATAATTTTGAACTATTTTGTATGGGATATTTGCCTCCCCCCCATTAATTTACTTATTCAAACATTTATATCCACATGGTCTCATGGGTAATTATTTTATTCAATTTGAACTTTAAATTATATAACAGTAAGGAGTAAACACCAATTGGTGAGAAAATTGTGAACATGGTGAGCACCTAGCAAGATAAGTGTTGCAGAAATGTAAAAATACATAAGATTTTTATAACTTTGAATGTCTTCCTGAATAATAAAATAATATTTACAAAATAGTACATCAACTCATAAAATTTCCTGTAAAGCTGTTACAAACATAGTGTGTTTTTATTCAATTATTAGACCTTAACAATTCACTTTCTTAAGGTTTTTACCACTCAAATTTTTACAAGATATAATTAATGTTGTAATTTATTTTGGCAAGATAACATAAAAGCATAAAGGTCACTAAATTTACAGTAGCCTGCTTAAACAGTCAACAAAACCTAAATAACAAAAATCTTTGAACTATGTCAGAATGGAAGAGGAAGGACATTTTAAAGAAAACATTTCATAATAAAACACACTGAAACAATGTTTTAGAACTCAAAACTGATAATCATCCATAACATTTCTTCTTCTTGTCACTACAAAAATAACATGCATATGCAATAAAATAATAAAATAACTTTAGTCCCATTCTCCAAGGTTAACATTTTATATCATTTTTGTTTTTAGTACTTGTGTAGATTTTCATCAAATTCTAAAAGTGATCTTTAACCCTGGCCACATCTAAGGTAGACAGATTTCATTGCTTTACATTATGAATATTAAAGAATTAAACTTATTTTATTCTATCTCCTCCCTTTTGTTCATATAGAGTTTCCCTATTTAATACCTTTTCCCTATCAGTAAAAAACTTAAACATGCTTTTCTAAACTAGAAACTTTAGTCTGTAATTTCCACTATGTTAGCCAAGGAACTGGCCATCTATACTTCAACTCTCACCTCTTGACTATTTTCAAATATGTAATTACTTTAAGCTTCAAAGATATTATTT
This sequence comes from Myotis davidii, assembly GCF_000327345.1. Lineage (NCBI taxonomy): Eukaryota > Metazoa > Chordata > Mammalia > Chiroptera > Vespertilionidae > Myotis > Myotis davidii. The sequence goes on along the minus strand of NW_006293776.1, from coordinate 525,458 downwards.
ATTATTTGCCCAAAAGTATAGACAAGCCTTCAATAATCTGTGTTTATAGGTTGATTATACTAATTAAAAATGCATAACACACATACAATATAAAGATCATTTTATCATCATTTACAGAAATACCAAATACTGTTTTATCCACTTAAAAAAAACTAAAACGTAATCTTGTCATTAAATGTGTGCCATTCAAATGACAAAAGTGCTAAGTAGCATATTAAAAATATTAAGCTCTAGTAATTCAATAAAAACTCACTATGTTTGTAACAGTTTCATATTTTTATTGTAGAGCTGTTCATTTTATCTTTCATTTATTTCCCTTTTTTAAAAAAATTATTTGGTGTATAACTGAGTAGGCATAGAAAAATCTTTTGTTTTCTTAACCATGAAAATGGTAACCAGTTCTCAAAGTTTCTTCAGGATGGGTCTATTTTTTATTCTAATTGGCACTAATTTTTAAATATGTATCACTATTTATATCTGTCTAGTCTTTAACAAAATCTCACTTTATAAATGGAAAGGTAAGAAATTCATTTATATAGTTTTTTACCATAAATTATTATCAATCGATTAGCTAGCATTATATCTTGTATATGCAATTCATATAGATAGCTTACATATGCTGAGAATAAAAATAGAATTGATATAGAAATATCAGTAGATGGGTATAAATATCAATAGAAATAAAAGCATTATACTATACTAGAGGCCTGGTGCATGAAATTCATGCATGGGTTGGGTCCCTAGGCCTGCCCTGCGATCAGGATGATCAGATTCCCCACCTCCTTGCCTCCCCGCCTCCCCACCTCCTCCTTCCCTTGCTCCCTCAGTGCCCCGCCTACCCTGCTGGCCACATGCCATGTTCCTCACCACCCCTTGGCGGTTAGTGCACACAATAGAAAGTGATAGAACTCCCAGTCTCCTGGTCAAACTTCCCAGGGGTCACTTTGCATATTAGCCTTTTATATAGAGAGACGAGAGGCCTGGTGTACGAAATTCATGCACTGGGGTGTGTGGGTGTCTCAGCCCAGCCTGCCCCTTCTCATAGTCCGGGAGCCCTCAGTGGATGTCCAACTGACAGCCACAGTCTGGCAGCAGAGGCTTGGAGCAGGCGCTGTGTGTGTGTGTATGTGTGTCCACTGGGAGCCTGCCCCCAGCCATGTCGGAGGCTTGGAGCAGATGCCTGGTGTGTGTGTGTCCGCTGGGGGCCTGCTCCCAGCCGTGTCGGAGGCTCTGAGCAAATGCCCCGTGTGTGTGTGTGTGTGTGTGTGTGTGTGTGTGTGTGTGTGTCCACTGGGAGCCTGCCCCCAGCCACACTCGGAGGCTTGGAGCAGGTGCCCCTCTGTATTGATCTCTCAGGTTCTTGGACTCGCCTGCATGTTGTTCTCTCCCTTGAGTTGCGGCCAGGGCAGGGTGCTGCCTGTGGGCTGCGCTTCCCTCTTGCGGATCGCCATGGTGACCCGCGACCAGGCCCTACTGGGTTCTGCCTGAGTGCCGTGCTTTCCTGCTCATAGATCATCTGTTCATGGGTTACCGAGGTAATGCCTGCTGGGCTCACGTTGCCAGGGTGACGCCTCCAGCATCCTGCCCCAGCTGCTATGGGTGCCGCCATCTTTGTCGTTGAGTGACAGTTAATTTGCATATTACTCTTTTATTAGATAGGATAATTGAGAGGATTCTGGGAAGATAGAAGCAATAGCAACATAGTTCGTGAATCTTTATGAATTCAAACGCAGATACACACCACAAATACAGAGGAGAAAAAGAAACATGGAAATTTATAATAAAGTAGATGTCGAGACCTCCCAGAACTGTTCCCACCACCACCAACAAATAAACAGGTGATATAAATCACAAAAAAATTCACAAGATCATACATCGGAAACATTATTTGCAATTAACTAAAAAGGTGGAAAGTAGAAGAGTTAGAGAAAGTTCAGTTTAGACTCCTTTGAGAGGGATGATTGAAACATAGAGTGTTATTGGTACAGTGACAGGGGAATGGGCGAGGGAAAGAAGAAAATAAGCACTTAATGTACAATAAATTTTTAAAAGTACAGTCTGTGAAATTTCCATCTAATTGAATAAAGGAGATCAGAGAGATTGAAGGAAGAGCACCAATCGACCATATCAGTTGGCCCCATTACAGGAAAGGAATATTTTGGCAGGAAATGCTTCCTTCGTGAAGCAGGGCCCATCAGATTCAGTGAAACATTTCTGTTAATAACTTGTCAAAGGGAGAGGATGTGGATGTTAGGTATCCATGCCAACATGTGCCAGCTTCTCACTTCTCAGAATATTTTGCCAAGGTAGAGATATAGAATGATTTCAGACTTTCACAGGCAGTGAAAAATGGACTAAAACAAGGATTCTAAAAATTTAGGCCACCCCAATTCATATTTAAATGTTAAGTCCAGAATCATTCACTTTATCTCATCTATAACAATTTACCAGTTGTTTTTAAGTGACATGCAGTACACTCATTTAATGAACAAGTATCAATGAATTTTTATTTTTTATTTTTAGTTGCTCTGTGCTGTGCTTGGCAGTAGGAATCTACCATGCACAAACTGTGCTAATCAGAATATGGTGCCTTTTTAAAAAATAAAATATTTTACTGCCATCTGCTGGACTAGGTCATAATAACTCTGGAAATCTAAACTGAATGTGAATGGTGCATCCTGGAGCTGTTCCAAACCCAACTCACACTAGAATAAGTTTCAGTCCTGATAGGGATTCAAGTGTAAATGAGGCACTGTTTCCTAGTAAATGTATGTTTATATTTCCCATAACCAGGGCCATGTAATACCACTTATAGATTAATGTAATTAATGAAAGATCTTCTTGTTGACCCCATTGGAGTTAAGTGTTTGCTCATCCTGTACTCATTTATGGCCAAAGAACAGTCTCATCGTAAGGATATAATTGTAGGGCCCTGCCCTGTTTGAAGCAGAAGTGATACATAAAAAATGAAAGAGAAAATTAAAAACAAAAACAGGATTTTGTGAACAAAGTCTGCACCTGATTAAGAGATGGGGAACAGAGGCCAGCTGCTGAGCTAGGAGTCCACAATGTCTGCTGCCTGTGGTCAGAGTACTGCTCGGCATCAGGCATAGGGCTGAGACCGTCCTTCAGTCAAGTCAGGACAAGTGAGGAAGTTGGGCAGAGAATAAGCATTCCAGTTGAGGAAACGAAACATTTAAAACAAATGTTTATAAATTTAGATGTGCAATAAGAAATGTAACCAGTCCCTCATTTCTTTAATAAAATACACTTTTTCTTGACATAATACTTTAGGCAGTTTAATCTATTTTGAGTATGAGACAGTTCAAAGCTTTTCACTTTTATCAGAAACAAAGATTGATCAAAAGGTAGCTATCATGTTTAAAATCTATCTATCTATCTATCATCTATCTATCTACATATCTATCCATCTATCTTTTAAATTCTTTAAGAAGAAGATAAAATATAAATGAATGCTAAAAAAGTAACAGAAAATTAAAATTAAAACATGGGGAATTTTTTAAAGAAGACTAAAGTTATGAATTTTTCACAATTGGATACAATTTATAAAAATCTAAATAAATGAAAACTTTATGAAAATTACCAATGAGTTATAATTATGAATAATTTAACATTTAGACAAATCAATCTGTCTGCTATTTCTCCATTAATTTATACTTATACCATTATAAAATAAGCCTTAGTATTTTATTTTCAATAGGTCACAAAAATTAAAAATTTGTACCTTAGGAAATATAATATTTTTAGCGAGGTATGTCAATAACTAGGAAAGCTCATTCATTATAAGTGCTGTAATACACATGGGGAATTTATACAAATTTTCAGATGAAACATAGTAATGTAAAATTTATGAATGTAGTGTTTGAATTATTTTTGGTGTTAATTCTACAAGTTATTTTCATTACACTATTAAAATGCTGATATGTTAACACTTTAAGTTGTATCTCAAATGTGCATTTAATTTAGATTTAATAACACAAGTTTTGCTTATGAAAAGCAAGTCAATTATTGAAAGCACTTCCCAAGGTTTAGCAATTATTTAAGAGCTGAATTTACTACAAAGTAATTAGTTCAAATGGCATGTTCATGAAAGCAGATTTAGAGCAACTTTACATATTGGTATGAAAGGGAAATGCTTAATATCAATATAGCTGAAAATATTCAAATTTATTTGCTATCACAGGCATTTATTTTCAACAAAGGAACAAAAACATATTTTCAAGTGGCTTTTTAAACATTATCAAGATGTAAAATTGCCATGTTTTTAGCTAGAATTCTAAATAAAATAAGAATGTCAAAATAATGGAATAATATAACATTTCAAGGGAATTCTTGGTTTGTTTATATTTGTTAACATCATCCTTATTTGAACGATATCATATGTGCAAAAGAGTATAGTTTATGTGTATAGTATAGGATACATGTTACATAATAAGATGAAACAAAATAAAACATCAGGACTCAGTTTACAAATTACAGCACTACAAATAAATTTAAATCCTCTGTGTGTATAAACTCATAATATAGGCCATCCTACTTCCCAGAGGAAACCCCTATTCTGAATTTTGGGTTATGCATTCCTCATTTTGCTCTATAGTTTTAAAATACACACCCACACACATTTAACTAATATGTTATTTGGTTTTGCTTTACTTCAAATTAT
>NW_006293776.1:510646-520633 GCF_000327345.1 Myotis davidii | reverse complement strand
ATATATATACAAGTTCTGTTATATTTGTATTTAAGTATTCCTTGTTCTTCAGAGGATTGTGATTAATATTTTTTTCTGTTATGAACAAAGCTGTTGTTAACATTCTTGAACACATGCCCTATTGCACACTTGTCAGATCTTCTAGGTGACATAACTGTGAGTGAGATAGTCATAGGATATGTATGTATCTGACTTTAGTAGTTAATATGAAACTGTTTTCCAAAGTAGTTGAACTAGCAGAGATTTGTAAGAATTTTCATTGTTTTATATTGCCACTGACTTGGTAATGTTGGACTATGTGTTTTTTTTTAATTTTATAAGAATAAAATACTATCTCATTGTGGTTTTGTTTTTATTTTAATGATTAATAATAAAGTTGAACAACTTTTCTATTTTAGAAACCATACATTTTTCTGTATGGTTCTGTAAGATAGTAATATATTACTATCTTATGTTCTGTAAGATAGTAATATATTTTTTAAATTGTTGCTTTTTAAACACCTGTAAGTTTATTTATCTAAATATTCTAAGTTAATTTGAAAGGAATGCATATTTATAGCTGTTGGGAGAAATTTAGCATACATGCCCCTTCAACCAAGTATTAACTGTATATTGAAATATCTTCTATAGCTTACACATGTGCCTTTTATTTTAAAAAATTATTATATTGATTTCAGAGAGAGAGAGAGAAAGAGAGACAGAGAGGCGGGGAGAGGGCGAGGAGGAGAGAGAAACATCAATTTGTTGTTTCACTTCTTTATGCATTCATTGGTTGATTATTATATGTGCTCTGACACAGATCAAACCTGCAACCTTGACATATAGGGATGATTCTCTAACCAACTGAGCTACTCGGTCAGAGCCTTTATTTTTGTTTTACATTATTTATAAGTCACTAAAAGATATACTTTTATGAAACCTTCTAGAGGTCTGGTGCACAAATTCATGCACAGGTGGGGTCCCTTGGCCTGGCCAGCATGAGGGCTGATCCAGGAGGAGGTTGGCTGTGGGAGTGCATTGACCACCAGGGGGCAGCTCCTGTATTGAGTTTCTTCCCCCAGGTGGTCAGTGTAACTCATAGAGACCAATCGTTCATTCATTGGGTTGTTCAGTCCCTTAGGCTTTTATATATTTAGATTACACAGATGGGTTTGCCAATATATTTTCTTAGTTCTTTATATCTGAACTAGAGGCCTGGTGCACGAAATTTGTGCACTGGAGGGGGGTGGTTCCTCAGCCCAGCCTGTTTCCTCTCACAGTCCAGGAGCCCTCAAGGAATGTCCAACTGCCAGCTTAGGCCCGTTCCCCGCAGAGCCTGCCTAAGCTGGCAGCCAGACATCCTTCCCTCAGTCCGGGACCCCTCAGGGGATGTCCACCTACTGGCTTAGGCCCACTTTCTGCAGGGGTCAGGCCTAAGCCAACAGTCAGACATCCCTCTTGCAGTCTGGGACCCCCTCACTCCTTATTGCCCGCCCGCATGCTTGCTGCTCCTTCCTTAGTGTTGCTGCAGAGGCAGGAGAGGCTCCCGCCACCACTGCTGCACTCACCAGCCATGAGCCCGGCTTCTGGCTGAGCAATGCTCCCCCTGTGGAAGCGCATGACCACCAGGGGGCAGCTCTTGCGTTGAGCATCTGCCCCCTGGCAGCTAGTGCACATCATAGTGACTGTTCATTCTGGTCATTCCTCCATAATGGTCGCTTAGGCTTTTATTATACAGATGTATTATATATTATATATCATATATACATATATATGTTTAGTAAATTATATAAATTTAATTTATAAAATTAATTTGGTTTAAAATACCTGCAGCCTTATTTTTTCTGGGACTAGTCAAATACCATACTCAAGTTTATTTTAAAAACAAACACCGAGCCAGCATGGCTCATGTTTGAGCATTGACCTATGAAGCAGGAGGTCACGGCTCGATTCCTGCTTAGGGTACATGCCCAGGATATGGGCTCAATCCTCAGTGTGGGGCATGCAGGAGGCAACTGATCAATAATTCTCTCTTATCATTGATGTTTCTCTCTTGCTCTCTTCCCTCTCCCTTCCTCTTTTCAATCAATTAAAAAAATAAAATAAACAGAAGCAAACAAGTGTAACAAATAAAATCAGCAAAGAAAATGCAAAAGGAGGGAAAAATAATCCTTCCAAACAATTGTTAGCATAGTATAAGGATTTAATATTTTAAAAAGTACAGCGTTCTTTTTTTAATATATTGATTAGACAATGTTACTCATTTTTAAAAATCTAGAAATTGAGCTGAATAAGAATGGACATTTAGTAAGTGATAAAAATGTCATATGTAATCTAGGTAGGACATAAACTTTTATAATAAACTAGAGGCCCGATGCATGAAAATCGTGCAAGGTGCTCAGCTGTCTCAGCCACAGCTGTTTTGGCTGGCCCTCGCAACCTCGGCCAGCCCTCACAGCCCCTCGCAACCTCGGCCAGCCTCACAGCCCCTGTTTTGTCTGGAAGGTCATCTGGACAGTCATTTTGCTGTTCGGTCTAATTAGCATATTTGCTCTTTATTATATAGGATACTGCTTGAGCTATTACTTAGCCATCAGAGAAAAGATAATGATCATTTTAAAATCTCATGTCAGACACCAGGATTATAAGTCAATAATCAAAGTTCTAAATGTAAAAAGGAAATTGAAAAAACAAACAAACAGACACCTGAATTAATTCTTTTATAATATCCTTGGATTGAGTAGTCCTTACTAATTGTGTCAAAATATATAAAAAACATAAATGAAAGGATGGCTAAAGCAAATTACATACACATTTTAAAATCATGCATAAAAATACATCCTTAGTCAGAAAAAAGATGGCCAGCCTTTAGACTAGAGCTGGCACAGTACTGTGATCTCCGAGAGGAAGACATAAACTAGGTGAGCCTTATGCTTCTGTCTAGCGGCATTTGGACCGAGCTACCTGAGGAAGAAAATGTGTGTGTGTGTGTGTGTGAGTATGCGCACACCTGGGCGCACATTTGTGAGCATATGTCATTCATACTTCATACCATAGTTAGGGAAAATATCCAAACCCCAAAGAAAATTGATAAAGGAGTCGTTTCCTTTTTCACTGGCTGTTTTTAAAAGTCTTTTCTGCTCTGATATTTTATTAAATGTGTCTAGGATTAATTTTATATATCTATAATTTTAAATTTCATTTGTCTTCATGAATATCTCTATTTTTCTATTTTTTTTTACTTAGTTCTGAGATTGTGATTAGGCATACATTGAAACCATGCTTCCAAAAATCTTAATTTTCCTTTGATATCGTAACACTGTTTGATGGCGATACTCTGATGTAATTACTCATGACATAATTTATCCAAACCTATCTAGCAGCTCATTAATTATCTTTTATCGTGGTCTACTCCTGTTTAATTCATATGTTTACCTTGTTTTATATTTTCAGTTTAATTTCTAGAACTTCTATTTTTTCAGATTCCTGTTTATTTTCATACCCTCTTTTTTCTTTCTTTATATAGTATCAAGATTTTCTTTTTTGTTAGTTAACTCTTTTTTTTAGCTTTTTTATTTTGTTAAATTTATTGGAATGACGTGGTTAAATAAGACTGTATAAGTTTCAAGTGCACAATTCTGTAATACATCTTCTGAATGTTGCATTGTGTGCTCACTACCCAAAGTCAAATTATTTTTATCTGTTTTAAATAAATTTTTATTGACTTTTTAAGAGAGAGGAGAAGGGAGGGGGAGGGAGAGAAATATTGATGTGAGAGAGAAACATCGATTGGTTGCCTACTATACACACCCTGACTGAGGACTGAACCCAAAACCTGACATGTGCTCTGACCAGGAATTGAACCAGTAACTTTTTTCTGCATGGGACAATGTTCAACCAACTGAGCTACACCAGCAAAGCAAAGTATTTTTAATTTTTATGACTATATTTTACATGGCACTTATGAGACTAAAATTATATATAGTTTATGTGTGTGTGTGTGTGATGGGGGTGGGGGGAGTGGTGGTATATGTGCGGTTTAAGATATGTGAGAGAGAGGTAACTCATACAAATCAAATCCATGGGCCAGAATACCAGAGGTGAAGTTGAATTTGTCTAGTAGAGATGCATTTTAACATAAAAACAAATATTAAAAATAAAACAGTGGGAGAATGAAATGCTACACCATCACTATCTCTAAGAAGACTGGAAAGGATGACATTGTATGGAGCAATACAATGAACAATTTATTTATTTTCAAAGTACATATGAAACATGACACAAAATGGAGCATATGCTCGGCCATAAAACAAAATGTAATAAGTGTAATAAGTGCATCGAACAGACTGTACAACCTATGAGGGAAGGTGGGGGTGAGGGGTAAGAGATCAACCAAAGAACTTGTATGCATGCATATGAGCATAACCAATGGACACAGACAGTAGGGGGTGAGGGCTTGTGCTTGGGGGTGGGGGTGGCCAGGGAGAGGTCAATAGGAGAAAAGGAGACACATGAAATACTTTAAACAATAAAGAATTTAAATTTAAAAATGTAATAAGTGTAAATGATTGAAATAAAGAGTGTTCTCTGATGAAAACTGACTCTATTTATAAATTAATAACAAAAATGGACTTAAAAACTCCAAAATACTTAAAAAGTAAATAATCTATGCATCAAATTTAGGAAAATTAGACATATTTTAATTAAATGATAACTAAATCACAACATAGTGACATTTGTATAAGGTAGCTAAAGTAGTGCTCAGAAGGAAATTAAATGTGTAAATGCTTGTATTAAAGAAAATGAAAACATAATATCAATAACTCTGATTCTACTTTAATCTAGAGAAAAAAATTAAACCCAAAATAATAAGAAAACAAGAAATAATAAAGAGTATCAATCAATAAAATGGAAAATAGAAAAAGCAGTGGAGATAAATCAATAAAATCTGAATTGAGTTTTTCTAAAAGATTTTTAAGCATTATCTTAACTGTTAAATGGGGGGAAAGCCACAAATCTCAAATTACTGGTATCACAACTTTAAAAAGGAACATTAAAAGCAAAATGAGAAAATAGTATAAACACGTTTAGTCCAATTATTCCAACAACTATATGCAATGTCAATTGTCTGAAAAGCACATATCTAAACTTAAGTTTCTAATGATTAAAACTTCTACAAAAAAAAATATAGGAAAAATGCTTGTGACATTGGAGGGCAGGATTTTTTAAACAGGTCAAAAAAGATAACCACAAAAAGGTGATAAAATTGAATCCACTTAAATTAATATATTTTGATATTTAGAAGACTCCATTTAAAATTGAAGGTTTGTGGAGTTTTTTTTTAAAGTTACTTACTGAAGAAAATATTTACAACATGTGCACTTCTAAAGGACTTTTATTCAGAATATAATGATTGCAACTCAGTGGTAGAAGATATAGAATTTAATAAAGCATTTAAAAATATTAATAAATGCATGCCCTCAGAACCAGAAAATACATACTATGCACCCAATATAAATGCTCCCATGCATATGTGTAGCAAGAGATACATAAAAGAATGTTCATGATAGCATTATTCATAATAGGTCACACTGAAAACAATTTAAATAATAACCAACAGTAGAAAATACATCATGATTATATTATGTTGCATTCTACAACATGGGTACATTTCAAATCGTAATGTTTAGTGTAAATATCAAGGCAAAAAGGTCAGGGCAAGTAAAAACCATCTACGGAGATGGTGATTGACTGTGAATGGATATTACGGGGGGCATGAGAGGTACTGAAAATATTTTGCTGCTGTTGTTATTGTCGTCTTTCTAATATTCCCTTTTCTCTCTTTCTTTTAATAGACTTTTTTCTGATAGCAGTTTTATAGCAAAATTCAAAAAATACAGAGCTTTGCCATATACCCCTTACACCCGCACACGCAGAGCTTCCTCTGTTATTACCTCCCCCTCCCCAGAGTGGTATATTTGATACAACTGATGAACCTACATTAACACATTATTATCACCCAGAGTTCATAGTTGCTGGTCATGTTTTATTGCTTGACATAGTGTATTAAGTCACATTTAATGCGGGAACTTTTGGGTAGTGATCTCAGGAATGTAGTCTTTAAAGGAGCGAGGGAACCCTAACTGGCTAGAGCAGCGGTTTTCAACCTTTTTCATCTCATAGCAAATATAAACTAATTATAAAATTCTGTGGCACACCAAAAACAAATATAGTTTTGCCCATCTGACAAATAAGTTAGGTATAATTTTGATTCATTCACACCAGACAGCTATTGTTGTGTTGGGTATTGTCATTTTTTTTATTTGACATTCTAAGGGAAAAGAGGTCAGGTAATGCATGTTTTAAAAGTTCTTGCCCCCATTGGTTTGGCTCAGTGGATAGAGTGGCCTGAAGGGCTCTGGGTTCAAGGACACATACCTTGGTTGTAGGCTCCATCCCAGCCCAGTCAGGATGGCCGCCCACAATAGCCAACCAATTGATGTGTCTCTCTCACACTGATGTTTTTCTCCTTGTCTCTCCCCCTCTCTTTCTGTCTCTTTAAATATCAATGGAATCCTCAGGCGAGGATTAACAAAAATAAGTAGAAATTATTGTGGCACGCTGGTTGAAAAATGCTAGGCAAGAAGAACATTGAATTGTGATATATGTATCTGCAAAAATGCCCTCAGCTGAACTACATCTATGGGATACTTCAAATCTGGGATAATCCTTTAATGTTTATCAAGTTAAGATAAAAGGGCCAGTTTCTTGTAGCTCTATAGTGACAAGTTACTAAATGGAAGATGTTCACAGGGAGAGACATAACCTTGGGTTACCTTCCCTGTAGAAGACTTCAACAGATAAAGTTTCTATTAGCTTGGGGAAAGGAGAGCCTCCATCATTGTTATGGGCCAGATTGTGTCAACTTGAACGTCATATGTTGAAATCCTAACCCTCAGTACTTCAGAATGTGATTTTATTTTGAAGGCCTGGTAAAGAGATGATTAAAATAAGGTGAGGCATTTGGGGTGGTCCCTAACCCACTCTTACTGGAATCCGTGTAAGAAAATTCAACACACAAAGAGCTCTCAGGTCACGTGCACACAGAGGGAAGACCACGTGAGAATAGTTAGAAAGAGGTCATTTGCAAGCCAAGCAGAGACGCTCAGAGGAAATCAAGCCTCTGACACCTTGATCTTGGATATCTGGCCTCCCGAACCATGAGAAAATAAATTTCTATTGTTTAGACAACCTATTCTGTGGCGTTTTGCTATGACAGGTCTGCTAACTAATTCAGTCATGAAGGGATGATCTAGGTGGAACACCACAGAATTTACTACAACCGACCCCCTGCCCTACCTTTATTTATCTATTTTGTGTAGGAAGCTTATCCCAACTCCAAAGAGTTTCAGCAGAATTCTAGTTGAATCTTTTTTTTCCCCCTAGAGAACCTTAAAAGAGGAAAGTTAATGAAATAAATCACAGGACCAGGGCTGCAGCTGGTCTAGAGGCCACACTTGGTATCACTGAGTTCACTGCTATGTGCCTATTTTAAATTTCCTCACCCTCAACTTGTATCTCTGCTGATCCATATGGCTTATTTTGGGAGGGATCTGGTCCACTGGTTATCATGTCCTCTCAGATTTGTTGAATTTTATCCATTTGCCATCACCATTGTGCAGGGAGTAGCAAGAGGTACTGCGTTGAGCTGTGTAGTTGCCAAACATTTTAAGTACATGGGCTCAGATGTTCCTATTCCGAGTCCAGAGTCCTGTTTCTTCCCAATTGCAGCACTGATCTTAGCGTAGCAGACTTTCTGGGACGGAACATCATCCTTCGCTGGAGCTCTGCTACCACTAGAATTAAGTCCTGGACCTGATGATCACCTTTTCTGCCCTCTTGCTGCAGCAAATGAGTCTCTTTATATGCTGCCAAAGAGGCCCTCTGGCTCTTACATTTCACCTTAAATTGGTAATTAATTACCATAAGCCTTTTACTGTTTTTCTTCAATGCATGATTAGTCTCATCCAATTTCATAGTCCTTGTAACCATTATTTTCCCCTAATGTCTCAAATGCTTGAGATAGTGTACCCACCAATGCATTAATTTTGATTAGTATTTCAAGTCCAGTTCACCACCAGTGTAACTTTTAACAATTGCACTGCTACACATGCCACAAGCTATCAGTATTCTACCTACCATCTACTAGTATAATTACTAGTAGAGTCCTCATCGCAAGGAGGCCAGTGAATGATACATTTCTATAGTCCTGTTTTCAATGCTACTTTCTAGGATCAATTCTCTTGCCAACTCTCTTAGATGACATCCTTTTGAAAATAGACACTGAAGCAGAAATTTAGATTCATGGACTCTTGGGGAAAATATCCCCAAGATAAGTAGGGTTGGACAAAACAAACAAACAAACAAACAAAAACAAAAACAAAAAAACACACCACACATTGAACTGCAAAATAGATGCAGGGGGTTCAACTGATACAATGGTGAGCTTTGGGGCTCAGATAGCCTTGAGGATTTATCTTATTCAAAGCAAGGGTTTTAGGCTTTTGTACTCACCTGTCAACCTGTCATTGGATGAGTTCAATACCCAGGAGACAATATAGCCTTGAAAATGGCAGCCACTTTGGGCCAAAGGTAGTTCTTACGGAGGCACTTAGTTGTGAAGAGCCAACACTCTTGGCAACTGAAGAAATGAATGTCTCACTCTCAAGAAGAGAATTTCAGTGGCAAATACAGCATATTTTGCCTCTAAGAAGTGATTGCATAGGTGTGATAATTTTGCCAAAATTAACTAACTGGAAACAATGCTTTTTGAATTTGTAGAGGTGTATTTTTTTAATAAGAATATTAGAAATTGGAAAACAAAGAGTATGCCGATTGTTGTAAAAACTTAAGAGTAAACTGTAAATTTACACCAAGAGATAGCAAAAGTATTGGGGTGAGATGCAATTCAAAGTGTTGCAGTGTCACTTTTTATGAGGTTCTATTTCGCTTACCTAATTTGCAATATTTTGTTTGCTTATGTCAGCTAAATGAATGAATAACTGAATGTAGTTCTATAGTTTGTTTCTTTGAAATTTTTTTCCTCTTTGTATTTGTTCTTGAATTATGAAAAAGAATTATCTGATTATATATTACTCTCTACTGATTCGATTATCTATCTATGATCTATTATCTATCTATCTATCTATATCTATCATCTATCTATCATCTATGTATCATCTATCTTCTATCTATCTATCTATCTATCGATCTATCTATCTATCTATCTATCTATCATCTATCATCAATCGTTATGTTTATTGACAATTATATTTCTGGACATACATTAGTATTTATTACTCATTTTCCCTTTCTTCTATTGGCACTGTTAATGCTTTTTTGAAGAACACCGGGGAGAGGTAGGCAAGGGCAGTGCCTCTCAAATTCTGCCTTGTGCGTATTAGCAGACTGACATAGCATGTGGAGGAACATGTGTTCTTTAAAGGGTAAAATGTGAGGCTTTCAAAAGTGATCTGCAAAGATTAAGTTGCTCTCAATAAGAAAACAGTTTAAAAATGATGGTTGTAGAGTGAAGAGAAAAAAGTTCCAAAGGAAAAAAAAAGAGGACCAAGAATGTGGCATTTACAGAGCATGTGTCTATTGTGTTTCATAAACAATTTTCTACGGTGAAAAAGAAGACAATGAACTTTAATATTCAGAATAATTTAACATTTTATTTTATAACTAGAGGCCCAGTGCACAAAAATTTGTGTACTGGAGATGGGGGGGTATCCTTCAGCCCCACTTGTGCCTTCTCACAGTCTGGGACCCCTCAGGAGATAACGCCCTGCTGGCTTAGGCCTGTTCCCGGGTGGCAGAGGGCAGGCCCAATCCCTAGGTGCAGCCCCTGGTCGGGCTCAGAGCAGGGCCGATTGGGGAGTTGGGGCACCGCCCCCTGTCATGCACAGAGCAGGGCGGATCGGGAGGTTGCAATGCCACCCTCAGTAA
>NW_006293776.1:507740-509604 GCF_000327345.1 Myotis davidii | reverse complement strand
TTTGGGGTTTTGTTTAGATTCTATATTTGTAATAATGTTTCTTAGAGAGCAGCTCAGAGCCCAGCAGGCAGGTGGGGAGCCTGGTTTCCTCCATCACTGGAGCAAGCAAGCTTCCATATTCACATCAGCTGCCTGGCTGTCGGACGCCATCTTGGTTGGCAGTTAATTTGCATATCTTGCTGATTAGCCAATGGGGAGGGTAGCGAAGTTAGGGCTAATTACCATGTTTCTCTTTTATTAGATAGGATGGTCCCTTAATTGTACAAGATTAAAATTTCTATAAATTATAATGAGGTAAATAAAATATCTTGCTTACAAAGAATATAATCTGTTAAGGGAAATAGTGCAATCATGTGAAGTAAATTAAGAACACAAGATTGGCAACAGGTATAAATCAGAACAGGTACTAAAATTCTCCAATGACATATAATGGAAAACAAAGTGGTTCTAATAAATACAAGATTATTTGAGATGCTTTAAAATTATTTGAAAACGTGTAAGTTTTCTGACATCATATGTGATTTTTCCTCATTTTTCCCTTATTTTGATGAGATCCAATTTATAAAATTTTTCTTTAATAAATTGTGCTTTCAGAGATATTTAAAAAAATATTGCCTACTATAGGTTCACAATTTTTCCCCTAGAAATTTTCTTCCAAGCTTTTTATAGTTTTACATTTTGCATTTAGATTTATGATCCATTTTGAATAAAATTGAATATAACAATGTGGTATATTATCATAGTTAATTTTAGCATTTGTATATCCAATTCTTCAGCATCATTTGTTGAGAAAAGCACTCTTTCACCAAGAAGTGTTCTTTGCATTGTGTTTGGAAAGTAATAGAATACATATATGTGTATGTATTTCTGGATTGTCTATTTTGTTTTAATTATCTACATCTGTCTTTATCCCAACACTATGCTGTACCAGTTATAGTAGAAGTCAGTAAGTTTTGAAATCTGTTAGTGTATTTCAAAATTAGGTGCAAAGGATGCAATTAAGTTTTTTGTGGGTTTTTTTTGTTTGTTTTGTTGTTGTTGTTATCTAAGGATATTATTCCCATTGGTTTTTAGAGAGAGTGGAAGTGGGGAAGAGCGAGGAAGAGAGGAGGAAAATCAATATGAGAGAGGGAAATCAATTGGTTGCTTCCTGCCTGCACCCTGACCAAAGCTTGGAATCAAACCTGCAACCCAGGTACATGTCCTTGACCAGGAATCGACCCCAAGATCCTTTGGTGCCCGGGCTGGTACTCTGCCAGGGGTGGGCAAACTTTTTGACTCGAGGGCCACAATGGGTTCTTAGACTGGACCAGAGGGCCGGAACAAAAGCATGGATGGAGTGTTTGAGTGAACTAATATAAATTCAAAGTAAACATCATTACATAAAAGGGTACGGCCTTTTTTTATTTTTTTTTTAGTTTTTTTCATTTCAAACTGGCCGGATCCGGCCCACGGGCTGTAGTTTGCCCACGGCACCACTAAGACACAGCAGCTAGGGCAAGAATTATATATTTTTTTAACTGGGAATCCATGTACCCTAGAAACTTAATACTAATGAAAGAGAGAATGGACTTAAAAGGGACAACTTATCAGTCATCATAATGATCTGTTCTTATCAGTCACCATAATGATCTGTTCCTTTTGCCAACCAATTCTTTTTCCCATATATGAAAAGTATTCACAAATAACCAGGGGGAAAATAGCAGTACCCCATATAGCAATTACATTCAATTTAATGTCCAGAATATATCTTCTCATGATCTGGTGACTAAAAACTCAAAGAAAATTATATGCCTGTTAAACCAACTGAATGTATAATGAAGGTTAGAATAATGATGAGTGCATTTTATAAGTTCTATTTCAA
>NW_006293776.1:504957-505539 GCF_000327345.1 Myotis davidii | reverse complement strand
CACTGTTGGCAACTAGCCTCCTTTGTGGAAGTAGTATTAAAAGTATATTGCTAAGGCTAGAGAGCTCAGAGCTGTGAGGGAAGCTCAGAGGTAGTTACTATGTGAGGCTACAGAGGCCAGCCAGTGTGCTGGGCAGGGGAAATAGGAGAAGCTGCTGAGCCAGAAAGGCTACCAAGGAAGTAGCTCTAAGAGAGAGCTTAGGTACTGCTACAATGTGAGGCCTGAATCAAGGGGGCAGCGTGCACCTGCTCAGATAAGACTGTCGATACAAAGACTACTAGAGGTGCTAATGTGTAGGAAGCATATGTATTTACCAGCTGGTGTATGGCTGCCTGATTGGGACTCTGTTATGAAGGACTGTCTTGTCTAATGGCTTATGGCCACTGTATTCTGCAATAAAGACTCATTCTTATACACCCACAACTTCTCATGGCTTCTCTGTCTAAGACCAGGCATCTTAGAAGGCCCAGCCCCAGGTAGAGGGGCTAGGACGCAGCACCTGTACCTAGTGAGCAGAAGATAAAGGAGGGACTTGGACTAAGTTCCCAACAGTTAATGCAGTGGGTAGGGTTCCAGAAGGCA
>NW_006293776.1:490118-503297 GCF_000327345.1 Myotis davidii | reverse complement strand
ACTTAAAAGGGACAACTTATCAGTCACCATAATGATCTGTTCCTTTTGCCAACCAATTCTTTTTCCCATATATGAAAAGTATTCACAAATAACCAGGGGGAAAATAGCAGTACCCCATATAGCAATTACATTCAATTTAATGTCCAGAATATATCTTCTCATGATCTGGTGACTAAAAACTCAAAGAAAATTATATGCCTGTTAAACCAACTGAAATGTATAATGAAGGTTAGAATAATGATGAGTGCATTTTATAAGTTCTATTTCAAAAAGTTAAAAATAGAATACATACATAAAATTGATATTACATATCAATATTAAAAATCTGCGATGCTAGAACTGCAGAGACTCAGCCCTGAGAGTAGAATAAGTAGAGAAAACTCAATGTGCCATGTTATATATATATTTTTCTTGAGAGTTGACCTGACCTACCACCTGCTATTCTATAACAATAGGGGCACAGATTAAAGCTATATCACTAAAAAGGGATGTTCATGAATTTCAGTTTAATGCCGTTCATTTTCACAAGTTACTTTGGCAGGATACTGGTTAAAGCATGAAAGATTTCTGCTACACAGGATCTGTGAAGAAAGTAATTGGAGGACAGGACAAGCCCACAGATCTGCGATGGGAAGGATTATTTCACTGGAGGAAGTTACTGAATAGTTCATAGAAGTTGGGTGCTGCAGGCACCTTGGAGGTCATAGAACCATTGGCAGAGATCTAGAAGTGGCAAATGTAAGGAGTGGAGTAGAGACTGCTGGGAAGGATTAGATTTATAACCACTGAAAGAACACAGAACTATAAGATTTCAGGAAAAGAAACTGGGAAGGA
Organism: Myotis davidii; assembly: GCF_000327345.1. Taxonomy (NCBI): domain Eukaryota; kingdom Metazoa; phylum Chordata; class Mammalia; order Chiroptera; family Vespertilionidae; genus Myotis; species Myotis davidii. The sequence goes on along the minus strand of NW_006293776.1, from coordinate 502,463 downwards.
ATTAAGTTTCCTCTGACAGACACAGCAACAGAGCAGAGATTTTGTTCACATGGGTCCTGTAGCACAAACCAGAAACACTTCAGCAGTAGCTGAGTCCATAACTATTTCCTCTCTAATTGGAAGCCATTTAACACTACTTTCTATAACTATTTTTTCTATCACAAAATCTGCCTGTGGTATCTTCTTTTGTCCTTATCTCTATGAAAAGTGACATTTCTGTTCTAACTTGTCTTGTGTCCTTGCCTTTTCCTCTCCATCTTTGCAAAGGTTCAGGGGCCATTCTGTTTTTTCTTCCAAGCTCTGTTGTACTTTCCAACATTCTGCTGAACATCTGCTTAATTCAAATTAAGCAGAAGAAAAACAGTAAATATCACCAAGGTGTTGGAGCAAGGAGAGTGCTCATGTAATGCTGGTGGGAGGATAAATTGATATGAATTTAGAAAATAGTTTAATAAAATCAGGTAACTGTCCCAGGTACGAGTTTTGATCAGGAATTACACTCCCATATTTATACAAAACAGAAACTCAAGCGAATATGTACCAGTAACAAAAGGCGTTTTAAAGTTTCTTATCTTACATTTTAACTTTTACAATACAGGGCCTGAGGATCTCAGTTCTGCACACTCTTTTTTGTCAGTCTTTTACATTTTAGCCTTTGTTTTTATTGTTTCTCACGAATATCCCCAAAATTGTCTGTGATATTTTAACTCTTAGAACATCAAATGCTGTCCCATGAGAAGCTCTCAATGTACTATTGTTTCTTTCACAATTGAGTCTTTTGATGGTTATCTATGTCTTTATGCTGCATAGACATATGACAAATTGTGGTGATTTCCTGGCTTTATTAGATAGAATATTATTGTAAATAACACACTGCTTTTTATCACTTTATTATCAAATATTATTACAAAACAATTCAGTCCATGAAGAATTATATTTATGAGTGAAAATAATTCTTTTTTGGTCTCCACATTTTGTGAATCCCTTCTATTCTCAACATTTGGTGTACTACTACTACTGTTGATTTAAATGAAAGTGTATATTTTCCTAATAAAAACAATTCTTGTAATATTGTTTCACCATGTGAAATTTGATAAAAAATAAATAGTAGAAATTTTACTTTCTTACTGTATATAGTAAATGTTGAACTAAATTTAAAAATAGGCTTCAATAAAATTGATCATAAAAGTAACAAGTTACAAAATAAATAAATGTTTAGTTATTTTTAGATTATTTTTAGGGCCAGTTACAGTTGAAAAACATTATATCAGTAATGTTTATATCAGTTTAATCATTATATCAGAAAAACATTATATCAGTTTATGAATTGAAATATATTTAAATATATCGTTAGTATGAATTGACAGAAAAGCTGAAATAATAAGAAAATAGGTGATGTGAAAACATTTTAATAATATTCCCTTTTATTATCTCCCTTGTCCTTTTGGGTTCTGTTGGGTATCTGAAGGTGGTATGGAGGATAACAGAATGGTCAAATAGTACCTCAGTCCTGCCACAAGTTCACTGTGGCAATAAGAATATTAAAGACATTGGAACTATTCTTAGGCCATAAATATTCACAGAGTCAAGTATGCTTCCATATGGAGGTGACATTTAATGTGAGAATGGAAATAATGAGTAGGATTTTAACAGGTGTGATTTCACCGGGCAAAGAAAGTAAGAATATTCCTCAGACTGACACTATGGCGATTACACCAAAAACAGCATAGAAAAATAAGTCTTAGCCTGGCTGGGGTGGCTCAGGTGGTTGAGTTTTATCTCATGCATTGAAAAGTCTTCAGTTGGATTCCTGGTCAGGGCACTGTGGGAACCACTCAGAGTCCCCAGACCCCCAAGGCCACTCAGAGTGTGAAAGGCCTCATTATTAATATGCCGCACTGACCAAGGCCACTCTGAACATGGGATTCCTAATCAGAATGTCCAGGAATTACACAGCTGCAAGGCCACAGCGATCTGATGGTACACTGTGCCTTGCTGTAGCCAGATGATTGATGTCACTGTTGGCAACTAGCCTCCTTTGTGGAAGTAGTATTAAAAGTATATTGCTAAGGCTAGAGAGCTCAGAGCTGTGAGGGAAGCTCAGAGGTAGTTACTATGTGAGGCTACAGAGGCCAGCCAGTGTGCTGGGCAGGGGAAATAGGAGAAGCTGCTGAGCCAGAAAGGCTACCGAGGAAATAGCTCTAAGAGAGAGCTTACGTACTGCTACGATGGGAGGCCTGAGTCAAGGGGGCAGCGTGCAACTGCTCAGATAAGACTGTCGATACAAAGACTATTAGAGGTGCTAATGTGTAGGAAGCATGTGTATTTACCAGCTGGTGTATGGCGGCCTGATTGGGACACTGTTATGAAGGACTGCCTTGTCTAATGGCTTATGGCCACTGTATTCTGCAATAAAGACTCATTCTTATACACCCACAACTTCTCATGGCTTCTCTGTCTAAGACCAGGCATCCTAGAAGGCCCAGCCCCAGGTAGAGGGGCTCGGACGCAGCACCTGTACCTAGTGAGCAGAAGATAAAGGAGGAACTTGGACTAAGTTCCCAACAGTTAATGCAGTGGGTAGGGTTCCAGAAGGAACCTGCCCTTGAGTAGTTGGGAATAATTTAGAAGAATATATGGACTCGGAGCAGCTCAGAGCAGCAGTGCTGTACAATGTTCATGTGTCTCTGACAGGCACATACCCAAATTTCGGGTTCGATTCCTGGTTGGACTTGTGAGGTTCCCAACAGTTAATGCAGTGGGTAGGGTTCCAGAAGGGACCTGCCCTTGAGTAATTGGGAATAATTTAGAAGAATATATGGGCTCAGAGCAGCTCAGAGCAGCAGTGCTGTACAATACTCATGAGTCTCTGACAGGCACATACCCAAATTTCGGGTTTGATTCCTGGTTGGACTTGTGCCTGGGTTGCTGGCTTGATCCCCATTGTGAGGCATGCAGGAGGCAGCTGATCAATGACTGTCTCATCATTGATGTTTCTATCTCTCTATCCCTCTCCCTTTCTCTCTGAAATAAAAATATATATATTTAAAATCAATAAAATACATTTTGAAAAAAGTCTTCTGTTTCTCACCATGCAACCTTGTGGCAGCTAACTTCTGCTTGAACAAGTAATAAGAGAGAAAGAGAGAGAGAGAGAAGGAAAGGAGAAGAAAGAAAAAAAAAGAGGAGAGAAGAGATGGGGAGAAAAGAGGAAAGAAGAAAATGGATAAGATGAGCACCACAGTGACTTTTATAACCTAATGTTAGAAAGGGCTTACGGTCACTCTGTCATGTTCTATTGGCAATGCAGACCAGCTCTGTCTCACATGTTTGGCTGAGGAAACCAGAAGTGACAATCACTGGGGACAACTTGGAGGCTGTGTTTCCTACTGGCTCATTCACTGTGAGGCTACCATTCGCTGTGGCCAGGAAAGCAGGACAATGCCATCTTTCATTGGAAACACGGGTGGAAGCTGTATTTTCAAATAATTCTGCCTAAGAAGGAAAGGACTGTTCCCAGGGGAAGCGAGTAGTACTGTGCAACTGCCTCCCTGCACCACACACACACACACACACACACACACACACACACACACAGAGTCTACTACAAAACGAGAACATTTTAGAACCTATTCATTCTGTGTCATCGTTCCATTTCTTTTCTGCTTTACCTTATTACCTTATTTCTGGCTCATAGATCAAATAGTTGAAAATTATCTGACTCAAACAAAATATTTGTATATTCAAAAGGCAAATTCAATATATTCCCATACATTAATATTGGAATTGTCACCTTGTGTGTTTTTGAGTGCCTAATACATAAGAAATTTAGTTCCTTATCAATTCATCAACTATAAAATAAAAGAAAGCAAACATATGTTGTTATGAGTTATATTTTCACTTTAGCCCCTCAAACAAATATGAAAACAGAGGCAAGAAATGTGTTATAGTATACTATCATATTTGTTCTTAGGTTTTATAATCCATTTAGACTCTTCCAATGATAGTTCTATCCTTAGAACATTAAAAGGTTTTTATGTTTGTTTTTTGTTTTTGTTTTTATGTCTTCAATGTAGAAAGACTGGTCATGATGGCTTAAATGGAAGACTCTGTATACTTAATATGGCTCTAAGTAGCCTGGTTTGAGCATTTTTCAGATGTATAAAAGAAAGGCAAGTAGTTACAGGACATCATCTTTCAGAGTCTTGAAATAAGTCTTTTTATTACTTTATTTGTATAGTTAAATTTTTGTGGGACGATAAATTTAGACATATATATGTGTGCAATTCTAAAAAGCACCACTGAGAGGAGCTCTAACCAAGATGATACAATATCTGGCTCTGATCCATAACCCCTTTCCTTTAGTGAAGTTAACATGAATTTGTTTTAAAACCTTAGTTTTGAGTTTCATCTTTTGGAAAGCTAAGGAATATTTTTGCCTAAAATTTACAAGAAATATAATTATTTTTCTCTAATGTCCCAAATTTTCTGTAGTTTTGACCATTGTAAGTGGAAAAAGATCCATGCTTATTTGCCACACAGAAATATAGAAAAGCCTTTTTCCTTGAGGAAAATATTTGCAAGGATCCTGAAACAAACAGTAGTATTTGAATAAACAAGTATCTATATTTATCTAAAATTAATATAATTCATTTTATGGATATAATACTACTCTTCTTTTGTAAATGTATTATCATAAATTCAAACTTACCTATAATAATAGTAATAATAAGAAGAACAACAACAATAATAATGCTTTATACATCATTTACTCAGGTGCATTAATTGTTAACATTTGCCCTATTTTTCCTATTACAATTTTTTAAGCCATTGAGAGTAAGTTGTAGTTATCCTAGTAATTTACTTTTACATATACCACATTTTTCCATGTATAAGAAGCTATTTATTTTCAAAAATCATTAGGCTAAAAATTGAGGGGCATCTTATATACAGAAGTTAGCCGAAGAGGGAGCCACGTGGGTGCGTAGCTGCCCATACCTTGTCAAATAGGCTTCCTTCCATCACCAGCCTTATTGTTAGTGACGTCAGCTGATGCCATAATTGGAGGTGGAGGTAGGGAGTGCACAGATCCAACAGGGACCAGAGCGTTCCGAGCGCATAAAGATGTCAAAAAATAAAAAGATAATTACCAGTTAGCGATTGTCTTACTCTGCAAAGTTCAAACTGAATGTAATCAGCTATGCAAAAGAACATGGAAATAGAGCTGCAGAGAGACAACTTGGACCTCCACTGAGTGCATAATCATACAGTGGAGAAAACAGGAAGAACAACTCCTTACGATGCCAAAAACGAAGGCCTTAAGAGGAAACCCAGCAAAATGCTTAAAATGCTGATTTCTTAGTTTTGAGTTGGAAAAGCGTCTTATACATGGGGGCATCTTATACATGGAAAAATATGGTAACTGTGTATTCTAAAAACAAGGACATTGTTTCATACAACCTTAGTTACAAAAGTCAAGAAATCTGTTATATAACTGATATTGACATTGTGGATGAAAGGGGTCACATACCAAACCTGATAAGCTCAGGGGAGGTCTGCATGGTGGCCTTACAAGCTCGGAGACCTAAAATAACCGCACAGGATGGTCTGAAGCTAAAACTTCTTAACTAACAGTGCGTCATGGTCAGTAGTCATCTTCAAGGCCAGTATCTTCCTTGACAAAAGTTAATTGTTACCTTAATTGAACCTGTCCATTGTCTTTTTGGGAGCATTTTCTCAATCCGTTGAGGTTTTGTTTTCCAGCAATTTTCATCAGTTTGGCTCAAATAAACTCATAAAAATACAGGATTGGAGGTTTCTTATATGGGCAATAAAATACTGTTGATATAATACTGTTATCTAATCTATAGTTCATAATAAAAGTTTTTCAATTTTCTCAATAATGTCTTTTATTGCCACTTTTTTTTCTCTTTTCAGGATCTAATCTATGATCACATAACATGCTGTTAGTTGTCATGGCTTTTTATAGTCTTTTTAGCGGGAATATTTTCCCATCTTTCATAACCTTAACATTCCAGGCCAATTATGTTGTTAAATGTCTTTTAATTTGGGTATTTTTAATCTTTCATCATGATTAGATTCAGGATGTACATTTTTGGCAAGATTTCCACAGAAGTAATGCATCTTTTTCATCGTGTCATATTAGTTTTTCCTAATTTTGGCAATGTTATTTTTGATCATATAAGTGAGGTGGTATCCTTTGAAATTAATTCATTTGTAGGGAGACTATAGTATTCATACTTATACCCACTAATTTATGTGTTTCTTATACAATGTACTCTTAACTAACACTATTAAAAGATAAAAATGATTTATTTTTACTACATAAACAACTTACATAGAACACTGGGGAAAGAATCAAAGATTGAGTCTTATTCCTGCCTATAACTGTTTTTGTCCTCAGATAAAACTTTTCTTTTTTTACGCTGTACTACTGCAAAACTCTAGAGTAAGTAATTTGGCTCCCAAAGAGCAACTATTCTACTCCTTTTGCACCAATAATTTACTGTCATTCCTTATTTTTAACTTTATTTTAATTGTTGACACTATTACCGATGCCCACATCCTCCCCCCTTCCTTTGCCCACCTCCCCGCATCCCTCACCTCCCCCTTTCCTCTGGCAATCACCACACTCTTATCTGTGTCTATGGGTTTTCCATATATCTTCTTTGGCTAATCCCCTCACCTTCTTTCATAGCGTGACCCCTGCCCTTTCTCTTCTGAAAACTGTTAGTCTGTTCCATGTATCCACGCTTCTGTTTCTATTTTGTTTGTCAGTTTATTTTGTTCATTAGCTTTCTCACATACATGATAAGTGAGATCATATGGTATTTGTCTTTCTCTAACTGGTTTATTTCACTTAGCATAATAGTACCTGATATATTTCATAGTGCCATAGTCTTAAAGCTACAAACATTTGAAAATTAACCTCCTTGTCTTTCAAAAGCTTTTACAAGAACTAATTTACATTTAAATCACTGTATGTGTTACTTCTTGTAAACCATAAAAACTTAGATGAAGAAATATTACAGAAAATTTTTGAAGTTTTAATGGGTGTTTAAATATGATAATGTTAATCACTATTTAAATATAATCTTAATTTTAAATGAAATTTGATTTTTATCTTAAATGTTGCTGCTGGAAGGAGAAAAGAACTGAATTGTGTAATCCATTTATTTAAAAATTAGAGAAATCAGAATTTTATTTTTTATTTCCAACAATAGCAATTCAGGGAGAGTTTCTTTTTAATTTGACAATTGGAGAAATATTAAATGGATAATGCATTAATTTGGGAAATTAAGCTTCAACTTTCCAAACCAATTTTCCAAGAGACACAGTATATATACTCTTAATAAACCATGCCCCTCATGAATTTTTGTTCATTCCTATAGATAAATCTCTATTACACCTTTTCTTTTGTGTGAGATTAGGACTGAGGTCTGTACCTTGAAAAATAAATCAGCATACAATGGCCAAGGATATTATGACACTCTGTAGATCTAATGCTGTGTAAACACAAGCCTATTTGACTGATTCTAGGGCTTTTCTAATTTGGGTTTGAGAATCTCAACTAATATAATCACATGAACAGCATATTCTGATGGAAAGTCAAGACTCTTCATTGGAAATGCAGACTTAAGAGGCTTCATGCTGTCAGTGCTTTCACATTTGTAAACACATAGTGGTTGTTGGTGACTGTCTCTTGAAGTGCACAGGGGAGGTCCTAGTTAGTTAGACCTGATGTGACTGATTAGGTGACACGCTGTCTTCTTGAAGCTGGCATTTCAGATGTTATGTAGAATGTCTCAAAGATCATTAATTACTACCCACTCCTGGTGATTCATTTTGGAACAAACAATTAGAAAAAATCTGAAATGTATTTTTCATGGCTTTAAAAACATAAAATATGAAAGTGAATTACTGATTGGCATAGGCACTTAACACTTATTTTTTAATCTTTTGCTTGAAAGGAAATAAAGGTCTGGGGGTTCAAAGATTAAAATTTAGATACCTAGAAGCTATTGTTTGAATATGATCTTAAGAACCAGACACTAGAAACTTCCATATATGTGCCAGAAAAAACACAACACACACACACACACACACACACACACACACAACAATAACAAAACATTTATCACTATTTCTGAAAGAAAAATGATCTCCTAGAGTGGGCACTACCTTATATATAATTCATTTTTTTCTCCCAAGTCACTCTGAAACATTTGTTTTGAAAAACTCAGCCTACGTCAGCAAACTAACAACAAAGCTGTCTGTAAAATAAAGGGGTTAGCTTTCAAACTTCTGCACTCTGGAAAGACATGCTAAAGACTGTTGAAATAAATGTTGACAAGGCAACAATATTATATCCCATAAAAGTGGTAGTGTTCTAGTAGGTTGGGATTTTGCATTCACTTATCCAACAAATATTTGAGTGTCTCTTATGTTCCAGATAGTCTTCTAGGTGCTGGCATACAACAGTGAACACGTGAGAATTGTGTGGCATATATTAATAGACAGTGTAGGGGCAAATTACAAAATGGCTCTAAGTTTTCACCCAATTCTCCATCCAATGCTTCAAAAGCAGTATAATTTTACAGCTCCTCCTCTCAAGAAGTAGAATCTATTTCCCCACATCTTGAATTGTGGCTGGACTGTGGATTTTTCTGCTTCTTCTCTCTTCCTGTGAAGCCTGCCACCTCCAAGAGAAGCTTAAGTAAGGCCACCCACCTGCTGGATGGTGAGCGACAACCTGGACAAGAGGGGACTCATCCCAACCCTTCTGACGAAGCCCTTCTGGAGCAGGTATCAGTCAGCCTGCTCTCAGACATCTCAGAAAGCGAACTGAAGATTAGCAGACTGTGTATCAACCCAAAATTACATGTATGGTCCTAGTCAAGGCAGAAAAAGCTGCCCGGCTAACTTGAAACAATGTGAGTTTTTCTTGTTTTGTTTTTTAATATATTTTATTGATTTTTTTTTTTTTTTTTTTTTTTTCAAATTTTATTTTTTATTACAAAGGGTATTACATATGTGTCCATTTTTTCCCCCGCCCTAGACAGTCCCCTAGCCTCCCCTATTCCCCAGTGGGGGGCAACCAAGGTACATGCCCTTGACTGGAATCAAACCTGGGACCCTTCAGTCCGCAGGCGACGCTCTATCCACTGAGCCAAACCAGCTAGGGTGAAACAATGTGAGTTTTGAAGTGGTTTTCATACATGGCAATAGGTAACTGATGCAGATGCACTGTCTTTCAAAAATATATATGTAAGTAAAAGGAAGATATTATAGTAATATATACATATTGAGTATTTCATATGTGTACTTAAGTAAAAAAAGATGTTACAGTAACATACATATTGCATTCTGCATATGTATATATGGATAGATTTATTGTACATAGAAATGGGTGAAATATGTTAGTATTTCACTAAAGTAAAAATTAAGGGACATGGGAAAGACATGATGTAAAAATTAAAATAGAAATTTACTGTAGATTGATGAGTAGAAGTTATAGATAACTAATTTTATTTTAAACATTGTAAAGTTAGTATTAAGGTAAAATATAATGATGATGATCCACTAAACTTATTTTTATTTATTTTTTTATTTAGGTAAAATTCACATTTTAGGTTGAAATAAACTATACAAAATTGATTTTCTTTACCAGAAATAGCAGCAATATTTTCTGTATTATTCCTAGATAAACAAAAAAACACATTTTTGTAGGTTTCCCAGGTTTTGCTTATAAATCAAGATGAGGCAATAGATATGCTCATGGAAAAAGACAGATTCAACAGACAAATCAGTTGTCCGTATCCATGGCTTGAGTGTTCAACATATATATACCTGCCAAAAAGATTATGGAGCTATAGGCTCAACAAAGGAATGTAAACAGCAACAACCTGATGTCAGGCAACAATGGCAGGTTCTCCCATTCAACCTTTAACTGTAACTTGTTCCTTTAAGATCACTGAGTAAAGACAAAGTCTACACTGAAATCACTATTTTATATTGATAAATGTCTTCTTTAAACAAATATGGACTTCATGTATGTCCTGTGTCTACTCAAACAAAATTTAATTTCTCAGTAATAAATAAGGATATACTGAGAGCAGTTATTTTTCCCTAAATACCTACCAGTAGGAATATTTATTTGTGAATGTTTAAATTATGGAGGAATCTTGAAGTAAAGGAAAATGCTATTGTTGGCATAGAACTTAGACCCAGTTTAATGTACTCTTTAGATTTTATGACTGTGGAAAAACTCGAAAGAAATTTCATGAACCATGGCATGAAATTCAAATAAGAGAATTGAATTACATTGACTGGTGACATTCCAACAAACAAAATTTATTATAAGTAATCTTACTAATCATACTTAACTAGGTGATAATGGTATTATACATAAAGTATAGCAAAAGGCTGAGAATTATACTTATGGCAATGTTTAGAATAGAAATTTCAAAAATATTTTCGCTGTACTTGGAAGTGCTTAAATAATGTGACATATGTTTTCTCTATTTCTCAGGGGTGTAAAGAGAGGACCAATTTTCTCAATTTTTTTTATAATACTTGAAATTAGGCCTGTGGTCCTGTATATGTCCCACTACCCCAGGGTTTCACACCCTGTGGTAGGTGATGATCTGTGCCTATGAAATCATCAGGAAGCAGCATCTCTGCAGCATGTAAGTTCCTCTTTTTATATTAGTACTAGAGGCACAGTGCATGAAAATTCATGCACTGGAGGGGGGGCATCCCTCAGCCCGGCCTGACCTCTCACAGTCTGGGAGCCCTAGGGGCGGGGCCCGGCCTGCCCCCTCTCATAGTCTGGGAGCCCTAGGGGCGGGAGGTGATCCAGCGATTAGGGGAAGGCGATGCCCCATCACACCACTGCTTCTGCCACTGCTGACAGTGCAAGCCTCGGCCGGCCCTTGGTGGCTGGGCAGCTGCCATCCAAGACTTGCATATGCCCCAGGCCGAACCTGGGAAGCTGGGGGGCCAAGGGGACTGGAGGACTCCAGAGGCAGGCATAAGGAGTGGGGCTGAAGGGACTGGGTGTTGCCATCTTGTGGCTGTGGCCGCCACCATCTTTGAGGGTGTGGCAGTCAATTAGCAAATTCCCTCCTTATTGGCTGTGGGCACCACCATTTTTGAGCGTGGGGCAGAAAATTAACATATTCCCTCCTATTGTCTGTGGGTGCCACCATCTTTGAGATAGTGTGAGGGTCAATTAGCATATTCCCTCTTTATTAGATAGGATTCTATCCACTAGAATATGTCCTTTTTCTACATTCAAATTATGGAATTATAGACCTAGAAAAGATTTTACAGATCATCTAATCCTCGCTCTTCATGTAAAACAAAAACCTTTACTCTTTTATATGATATATAGAGAGTGAGGATTTATGTTCAACAAGATCTATTCTGATCACTTAAAAATGTGATTTTTAAGGTTATTTCAATTGTGTGTTCTTTCTGATCATTTTTAAGTAAAACAGTAACATATGCCTGTATAACTCTACATTTCTGATGTTACTTATCATTAACTCTTTTCACAATAAATCTCTTCTGGGCACTACATGTAACTATTGAGGCCGTAACAGATGGAGGAGAGGCATTGCCTGAGTTATTACTAAGGCTGGCGAGGTTTAGCAGCCAGCGCAAAGGGAACGCCGTAGATGGCTATCCCAGAAGAAGCACACAGATGGACAGCTTTCTCAGTTGTCTGGGACATTAATAGAATGGAAAGCATTTATATACAGCTTATGGGTATTAACTGGTCTATAACAAATGCTGAGGCAGTTTTTCCTACTGAGTGGCATTATAGCATGACATAGCACAGAAAATTGGTAGATGATTTCTATTTGCCTTCCTACATTATTAACCTATATCTTACATTTGGCTCTTCCATGGTAGAGCCCAATATCAAGTGATTGTGATCATTGAGGATTGGGTTAATCTCATTAAACTGTGTGTGTACAAAATAAGGTCTTCCAGAATTTTTTTCCTAAACATATTTGAAATTGAAAATGTTCTAGGAATTTAATGTTTCATATCTACACTAATAAAAGAGAAAAATGGTAATTGGCGTATGAGCTACCCTTTTCATTGGCTAATCAGGGCTATATGCAAATTAACTGCCAAAACAGATGGCAGTTAACTGACAACAAAGATGGAGGTTAATTTGCATATGTAGGCACAATGTAGGGACGCGAAAGGGAAGGCAGGAAGAAGCCCCCTGCCACTGACAGTGATCGGAAACCCAGGGGGGAGCTAAGAGCCAGGGGGCAGGGCCCTGCCCCCCAGCCATGATCGGAGAAT
>NW_006293776.1:483744-489547 GCF_000327345.1 Myotis davidii | reverse complement strand
GGTGGGGGGAAATGAGGGCCCCCTGCCCAGGCCTGACACCCCTGTCAGAGGCGTCAGGCCTGGGCAAGGGGCCGATCCTGTGATTGGAGGGTGATGGGGGTCAACGCCTGAGGGCTCCCAGTATGTGAGAGGGGGCAGGCTGGGCTGAGGGACACTCCCCCCACCACCACACCCAGTGCACGAATTTCATGCACAAGGCCCCTAGTTATTCAATAAATATAATAGAGAGAAATGATAGTTTATTTGATGATTCAGAAATTATGATTTCTGTTTCTGATAAATGCTCATGTAGAAATTTGAATTTTGAAAACAAAATTCATATTGTCAATTACCTAAAATACAAGTGCAGGAAGAAAATATTCCCATATTCTTAAAATCCTTTCTTGCTTAATAGTATAACTTATTTTTATAAATTATGTATTTATCTTTTCTATTTCTTAATATTTTGATGTTATAGAATAAAAGGTCAAATATTAATTTGCCTAACACACTCTATTATTTTGAAATAAAGTTAACATTTCAAATGTCGAGAAACTAATCTCTGTTTAGAAATATTTTAATTTTCATGATAGGACTATTTCTTTACTTTTGGATAAAAGAGTAAATATGTTTTCTAGAGTACACAGAGACGTCACCTTTCATCAACATAGAAAAACTTACCCAGAGTAGTATTTCTGGAAAATTTGGGATAAGTAAGTTTTATAACATTCATCCTTAAGTGGGCTATAAGGGTGATAGTAAATAAAAGCTTTTAAAAATAATCTAGGTTATGCAATTTTCTAGCAAACATAAACATATCATATATTATGCAATCTAATTAAAGTATTAAGTGACTATCAGAATTTTATATTTATTGAGATAGATATATAGATTTTTCTAAAATTCCAAAATGAATGTATCATGAATTGAAATTTCTTAGGAATGCAAACACAAACAATAGTCTCACTTTTCTACTCTCACCCAAGTGATTAAATTTTCCATACAGACTTATTTGTAAACTAGAGGCCCAGTGCACGAAATTTGTGCATGGGGAGAGAGGGGAGTGTCCCTCAGCCCATTCTGTACCCTCTCCAATCTGGGGCCCCTTGAGGGATGTCTGACTGCCCATTTAGAATCAGGCCTAAACGGGCAGTCAGACATCCCTCTCACAATCCAGGACTGCTGGCTCCCAACCGCTCACCTGCCTGCCGGCCTGATTGCACCTAACTGCTTCTGCCTGCCAGCCTGATCACCCCCTAACCATTCCCCTACCAGCCTGATCGATGCTTAACTGTTCCCTTGCCAGCCCAATTGCCCCCAACTGCCCTCCCCTGCAGGCCTGGTTTCCCCCGACTCTCCTCCCCTGCAGACCTGGTTGCCTGCAACTGTCCTCCCCTGCTGGCCTGATTGCCCACAACAGCCCTCCCCTGCTGATCATCTTGTGTCCAGATGGGGGCGGCCATCTTTGACCACATAGAGGTGGCCATCTTGTGTGTTGGGGTGATGGTCAATTTGCATATTACTCTTTTATTAGATAGGATTACTTTTGTTCCATAAAAAATTTATGTCTTTTCTTGAAATGAAAAGGACTCTGTCCTCTTGGCAAAGGGGAAAGCATCCCCTGACATCCAGGATCTTTTATAATCTCCTGAGCCGTGGTGTTGATATGAGCTGACTGGATGCTCATAGTTAGGCCTTGGTGTACTAGTAACAATTTCACATAACATCACCGTCAGGCAAGGCCATTCTGTGACCTGGTGGATCAAGATAAAAACATTCCATATCATATCTGAACACAGACAACACATGGACATTCTATAACCAGAAAATATCAGCTATCCCCTTGTCCCAGCTGATGTGAATGACTGCCACTTCTTTACAATTACTGTGTAGTTTTGCTTCAGCCTAATATGACCTCCTAGATAAGAGTTAGATATTCAGTCATAGTATTCCTCCAGCCTCTCATAGCATCTCATCTAGAGCAAAATCTGTTTCTTTAAATCCTCAGTCCTCACCCAAATCACCAAACATGAGGCAAAATCCTGTCCTAGTCCTTTCCAAAACCTCTTGTTGAAGTGTCGCAGGATTCCCCATGGCATGGATTCTCCCTTGTCACATTGAGCACTGAGATATCTATATGCAGTCATACATAATGCCCTAACTGCTCACTTCAAACCACGCTACTTTAATTTATTCACTATTTGTTTAAAATAATTATGTTAAATATCCTTTTAAAATTATTTTATTGTTCCTTTCATATGGTCTCTATTTAGTCAAAACTCAGATGTTTCCTCCACACAGTGGTTTCCCCAGGTCACTCCATTTAAAGTCTGTAAGAGACTTTCCGTATTTGTCAGTCCCTGCACACACTTGCTCAGCCTACTTGGAGGTTAGCAGCAGACAGTTCCTAGACACAGCAATAGCCCCCTATACCTCCCTGCCGGAGAGTGTCCTCCTTTCATTAAAGAGTGCCCAGCCAGTGCCAGGAGCTGAATGAAGGGGCTCAGGGCGTCTATTAATGCCAAGAAGCAATAATTAGGGATGGGAGTTGTTAGTTGAATGGCCCAGCTTTCTCTTCCTTCTTTGGGACAATGCTGAACTGTGCTATTTAGTTGTTCAGTGGGTTCCTAGTAGAATTGAGCTGTAGTCATCACCTGCTCCTATTAATGCTCCCTCTATTGACCTTCTTCTCTTTCTTATTTTCTCACTCTCCTTCCATGCTTACTGTGAACACCTAAATAAATCAAATGCACCTAAATGCTATTGGAAGAACTTAGTGAGCACTCTGGTTGGAAATCTGGAATCGAATCAGTCCTGTTGTTGGTGCTTCTCCAAGCTAGGATTTCACCATGATTGCTCAACCTTTCTTCACTTGCAGAATATTGCCCTAAGGTGTATATATACCTTAAGAAATTGTTCTAGCATTGGAAGATCTGAGAGCAATACTAATTATAACAATTAAGGAGCGGATTGGATTTGCTAGCCAACAAAGGCATTCAAAAGGGGGTCGGGGGGAAGAGAGAGAGAGAGAGGTTTAGGTTAGTCAACTATCAACTCAGGGCATGCTGTAAAAACGAAGAGCATTCATAATACAGAAACTTTCATTTCCTCTCACTAGCAAGGAGATAGTGCTGGCAATAAAGCCCAAGATTTAACGGTTAAAGAATACAAAGGAACTTGGATTAATTATTCTGGCAAAACTCACATGCAGGGGCCAGAAAATTATGGCCCATAAATAGAATATAGCCCACACCCTTTTCTTTAAAGTTGTATTAAAACATATTATTGAAAGTATTATAGATGTCCCTCTTTTTTTCTATTGACCCCTTCTAGTCAGCCCCTTCCCCATCCTATTGTCTGTGTCCATGGGTTGTGCATATATGCATACAAGTTCTTTGGTTGATCTCTTCCCACCCTCCTCTCCCACCCCATCCACTCCCACCCAGCCTTCCCTCTGAGTTTTCGCTGTTTGTTGTTTCTTTTAATTGATAAGGAAACGAGAAAATGAAGTTTTTATGGTATATGAGGTTATGAGGTTATCCCACGCAAGCTTAAATAAACAGAATTTCAGATTCTTTGCTTTTATCTTTATTCATGTTGCTGAAAATATATACCAAGAGAGATGAATTCTCAGAAGACTCTTTCCTAAGATTGTGATGACTCTTTCTGGGGGTAGAGTACTGCAGGAAAATGCATCTTCATGATACTTGTGTCATTGGTGATACTTGGGATTTTGAAAAATGAAAAAAAAGACATTTAATTTGAGTACCTTGGAAAGTGATTGGCAAATTCTAGAGAAAGACGATGTGATTGTGGGTTCAGAATTACTTGAAAATAATTTTCTTAACTGGAAACAGCTACGTCTCAAGAAAAAATTTAATTAACAATGTTAAATCAGGAAGGTATTTAAAAGATTATTGGATCTCATATGTTTTATGTTGTGGATGATAAACCATAATCTATCTGCTTACGTTAGATCACAACCGTCAGCTGGTCTTGTTTGTGCTCTTTGCCATTACATTCTTCTTGTAATTCAGTTTCCATAACAAGCAATCTTGGTTTATTTCCATTCCTTATTTTTGATGATTTCTCTAGGAAATAGGAATAATCAGAATTATCAAAAAAATATTTATTTTGTGATTTATGTCACTATTTTCCATATTGGGGGGGGGGGCGCTTTTTTTTTTTACTCCTATGTGGTAACCTAAGATTTTCCTCTGGAATCAGCAGAATCTGGAAAGCAATAGCGCATTTCATCATGAACTGTGAAATCTCTGTGGATTACCCATTAGACGGCAATGTCATCATCCATGTCTGGAGGTGCAGATCTACTGCTAAGCAATACTACAAAAAATAACATTGCTTTTTTTCATTTTCACTGTTTAAAACATAATTTTTATTACACAATGCTACTGTGCAGCTAAAGGGTGATTGTGAGCAAGGGAATGCTCTTGTGTGGGTGTGTACATACTGGGTTTGAATGTTATCTTTGCACTTCTGTACTAAACCTTGATTCCTCTTTTAAAACTAAAATTAAAATGGTGAATTCAGCCTTGACAACTTTCCATAAAATCCAGCCAGCTCATGAAGAGATGTGTGGAATAGAAGTGGGGATTTTATTGACATATTACTCCACTCAGTGGAAATGAAAAATCTTTTATTATACTTAATTATTGTATTATTTTCCATATGAACAACTGTAAACCTACTTTTATCCTACTCCGTATTTGGTTTTCACTGGGTCTTATGGGTTTGCCTTGGATAGTAATAAAGAAAATATTAGAACCTAAAGATATGAAGAGGTCCATCTGGATATCATTGTTCAAACAATATATTTGAATATTACAAATCTAGGTAACATGTATGAACTGCCCAACTTTTTTGAGTGAACCTAGTAGGCCAGGTGACTAAGAGTGAAATTGTGGCATGTGGTCTACTCTAGAGATATTCTCCAGAAGTCAGTCATTGAAAATATGATGCTTAATGCTATTGTGCTTATCAAGGACTCACAGTAATGTTGAAGTTAAAAAAAAATGTTTGGACCAAAAAGTAACAAAAAGTAATATTGGAAAATAAACTAACGTCTATAAAAAATAACGT
Organism: Myotis davidii; assembly: GCF_000327345.1. Classification (NCBI taxonomy): domain Eukaryota; kingdom Metazoa; phylum Chordata; class Mammalia; order Chiroptera; family Vespertilionidae; genus Myotis; species Myotis davidii. Next base: position 484,468 of record NW_006293776.1, on the reverse strand, counting down.
TGCATGGTTGTTATTAATTGCTAAATTAATATTGTAGGAACTTTATTAGACTCAATTGCATTTAAAATAATTTGTGACATTTCTCATTTTGCAAGAATTTCAAAGTACATACTGACTGCTGAAAAATTATAGCCAATTACCAAGGACATGCATTACTCATATCCTTAAATAATTTAGAAAACAAAATTGCTAAACTCTTTTAAAAATTATTGTAGAAAAATGTCAATGTAGAATGTCAAATGCAATTTTATTATGGTCATACTAGAGGCCCAGTGCATGAATTTTTGCATGGGTGGCATCCCTCTGTACGAAGACAAAGATTCATAGGGAGAAAGTTATATGATGAAAACAAATATTGGAGTCATGCATTTCAAGCCAAGAAATATCAAAGATTGTCAGCAAACCACCAGAACCTTGATTTCACTTCTGCACTCCCAAACGGTGAGACAATAAATTTCTGTTGGTTTAAACCACCTAGTTTATGGTCCTTTGTTATAGCAGCCCTGGGAAACTAATCAACCAGCAATCTTAATATTTACTGCCTTTTTTAAAAAAAAATACAGGCCATACTTCAGATGATTTTCAATGGTTTTGGATATCATATTTTGGATTCCTGATTTACTAGAGTGTCAAAATTGCAAAAGACCTTAAAAATTAGTATTCAGTTTCATTTTATAATCAACTTAACTGAATTTAAATGTGGTAAAATGGTGTCTAAAGTACT
>NW_006293776.1:482173-483236 GCF_000327345.1 Myotis davidii | reverse complement strand
GAAAAATCAAAAAAAAAACAACAAACAAGATTGAATGATAAAGGAAGTGGAAGTAGCAGTAGCTGACCCTTTCGAGACATATGGACTGAGATGTACGGCATTGTCGACAGAAACAGCAGATCACTGTGCATACTGTGCAATGAAACGGGAGTAAGAGAGTCCTCCAGCTGTCCAGTCACCAGGTCTGAGATCTGAGCCCCAGCCAACCCGGTCACAGCAAGAAATGCCAGCAGAAGCCCAGCTCAGGACTCACTGGTCATGTCTGGTCTTCTGTGCATTTGGCTCATGGGCCCACATGTGTGTGGTTGGCTGTGATTTTGTTCTGCAGACAAATTCCATGATTCCTCGTGGAGGCAGCCAGCTCAGTGACAGGATCAGCACTGACAGCAGTGCCTCTCTCCTCACTCCAGGGTGTGTTCAGTGGCGCTGTCTTCTCTACGTGACTCAGAGTTCCGCAGAGTCAGAGCCGGGCACACACAATGGGTGCTCAGGGGTGTCTGCGGGGTGAGTGACTGACAGGAGAAGGATGGGGAACTAGAGGAAAGCTGTGCAGGCCAAGAGCTCCACATGGTGGCAGTGGGCTGGCCACAGCTGGCCTCTCTCACACCACCACGAGCCGCCCATTCATTCCAAGATGTCTAAGGAGCAATGATTGTCCGTGGCTTCAAAGAGCCTCTGGTCCTTCAGACACAACGATGTCAGGCAAATACAGAACAGAGTGATATTGGGGGGCAGGCTTACTGAAGTGGGGACATTGGGAGCTGGTGGTCATAGGGAAGACCACTGGGGGTGTGGTGAAGTGAAGGGGTGCCATGAGGGCAGGAATGGGGCCATGGAGACATGGTGTGGTGAGGGAAGGCACTTGCTGTCTGGGAAGGGTTCTCTGGAAGAAACCCGACCCTCAGAGAAACGTCACTTGGTGGCAGCTGCCATGATGTGACAGGGTTAGGTGTGATTGGCCCACGTTTATTTCTCTCCCGGGCTCCAAGATCCCCAAAGAGCCCCTGCATCCACCTCCAGTGCTTTTTGGGCTTGAAAATGTCTAACTCCCAGGCCCGGCCTC
>NW_006293776.1:479791-481869 GCF_000327345.1 Myotis davidii | reverse complement strand
GTGGCTCAGTAGTTGAGCATCAACCTATGAACCAGGAGGTCATAGTTCGATTCTCAGTCAGGGCACATGCCTGGGTAGTGGACTCAATCCCTAGTGTGGCATATGAGGAGGCAGCTAATCAATGATTTTCTCTCATCATTGATGTGTCCATCTCTCTCTTCCTCTCTGAAATCAATAAAAATATATTTTTCTAAAGAATGATTGCTGATTGATGTTTCTTATAAGGAAAATATAATAAAAGAACAGAAACCCATGCAAATACTAGACTCATATTCAGTGCCTAAAAAGCTTCTGTTTTAACTTTTTCCTATATGTACTCTGAGAAGCATTCCAATTTCTCCTGAGACATGGGACCAACCTCTAAAGTAGAATTTAATAATCTCCTCAGATTATACCCATGTTCTTTCCCAAATCGCTGAAGAGCCATAATCCAAGAAAGGCATACTTTGAAAGCAAAGCCAAAATAACGTCAGCCAGAAGTAGCACAAAGGAGAAAAGATGAGGTCTTTCCTTCTGAGCTTATTGTCCAGCTGCAGCTAAGACAGAATCATGGTAGCTGCATGACTAACCATAAAGTATACAGTGCCAGAAGCCGGTCCATCCTTGCTGCTTGACACAGTCGCTGCAGGGAAGAAACATCTGCACAGCATATGTTCAAGGGACCTGGCGTATATGGCATACTGTTCTTAATATGTTTGCTCACCTTCTTGGCGCTATGTGTTTTAACCACGGTCACCTCTCCGAGAACGGTTGTTTCCCCAGGTAGGGATTTTTCCCTGAAGTTAGGGAGGGAATAAAGCCCCTTAACTAAATGCCAGGCGGGTAGTTAACCCCTTCAACTAGGGAGAATCACCCTTAAGCTACATAATCTTTACTCCCTGGAATGGAGATAAGAAACGCCCTAACCTTTGGAATAGAAATTGATAGGATTAAAATCAAGTGGTATAAATACAGATGTAACAAGACAATAAAACACAGAACTTGGCTGGAGAACCTGGCTAGAGATCCTGGCTAGGCTGCTGATCAACTGAACACTGTCTCTGTGTTATTCCTTCTTCGCGGACTCCGTCCACACCTTTGGGGACCCCTGGACCTGCAGGGGTTGGACCCCAACACACCTTCACTGTCTCACACTGAGGATGACAACTGGGGACCATCATTCAACCTCAGTCAGTGTCTGTGGAAGGAATCAATGAGACAGGCCTCAACCTAGCCCCTCCTTAACTTTCTCTCAATCCATTAATCTGGAGAGAGGAAATAATCCTAATAAAATTAAGGGGTGGAGACTGAGGTTTCTGATTGGATGTTAGCTTTTGAGAAGGTGTATAAAAACCTCAGGCTCCAGAGGAGAGATTCAGAGTCCTGCAGCTCTGCAGTCAGTGCCGTGGTTCTCCACCAGGTCTGAGATCTGAGCCCCAGCAAACTCAGTCACAGGAGACATTTCGGAAGGATTCCTTTCTGAGCACCTTGAAGATGGACATCCAGACCCCACCCACACTCCTGCAGCTGGCAGGAGAGAGTCTGCTGAGGGACCAGGCCTCAGCCATCGCAGCTCTGGACTACCTGCCGGCTGAGCTCTTTCCGCTGCTGTTCATTCAGGCCTACCGTAGGAGAATCCCGGAGCCCCTGAAGGCGATGGTGCAGGCCTGGCCCTTCACTGTCCTCCCTCTGGGGGGCCTGCTGCAGCTGCCTGGGCTCATGGTCTTACAAGCTGTGTTGGATGGGCTTGACATTCTGCTTGCCCAGGAGGTTAGGCCCAGGAGATGGAAACTGCAGGTGCTGGATTTAAGGAACACAGGTACCAACTTCTGGAGAATGTGGTGTGGAGACAGCACCTGGAATTGCTCATGGAAAGTACCAGTGGCCGTGCACAGCTCCAGCCCTAACAAGGAGCACCCCTTGGTTCCCTTGGAGGTGTTCCTAGACCTTAACTTCAATGAAAGGGACGACGGGGATGAGTTTCTCAAGTACATCCTCCAATGGGCCCAGCAGAGGGAAGGGTTGCTACACCTGTGCTGCAAGGCACTGAGGATTTCTGAGGTGCCCTTCCAGAGGGTCAGCAGGGTCCTGGATAGGGG
>NW_006293776.1:477912-479299 GCF_000327345.1 Myotis davidii | reverse complement strand
TGCAGCAGACCCCCTTGGACAAACTCTCCATAGAAAATTGCCAGCGGCTGACGCATTCAGACCTGACACACCTGTCCCAGTGCCCGAACCTCAGGCAGCTGAAGTCCCTGCATCTGTTTCGCCTCAGCCTCGCGGATTTTAGTCTTGAGCCCCTCCGAGCTCTGCTGGAGGCAGTGGCACCCACCCTCCAGGACCTGCGCCTGGATAACTGTGGGATGGTGGACTCCCAAGTCGAGGCCATCCTACCTGTCCTGAGCCGCTGTCAGCAGCTCAGGGACTTCACCATCTCTATGAACAACTTTTGCGTGGCCACCGTGGAGAAGCTGCTGCGCCACACAGCCGGGCTGCGCAGCTTAGAGCTCGAGCTGTACCCCGTCCCCCTGGAGTGTTACAGGATCCGGGGGATCCTCAACCAGGAGAGACTTGCCCAGATCCGGGCTGAGCTCAAGGCGATACTGAGCGAGTTAGGACAGACCAGGACCATCTATCTTTGCGGCAAGTGCTGTCACACATGTGGCAACACTAACGTTTATGACGTGGCATTTTCATGACGTGTAGCCATGCTGTGCCCCTGTAATGACCCGGCTAGGTGGGATCACTCAGCAAAAGCTTTGTTCTGGGCCCTCGGAAGCTGTAATATAGAACACGGTGCATTATGCAGGGGGAACCCACGTTCCAGATTAATGCTCCTGTGAACGGGGAAAGGAAGGGACTAAGCCCAGGTCCACGATTACAGGGGCAAATGTTGGGGAGTTCATGGGACCTCATGGGGCAAGTGTCCTAGAATCAGAAATAAGAATCTGATTAGCTTGGGGGGTGGGGGGAGTTTCGCTCCAGCTGCATGCGTGGGAGTTACTGCTGAGGTGTATGGTTGTAAAGGAATGATCAGAAATAAAGACAATTCCAAAGGCCACCCCCCCCCAAAAAAAAACCGGTAGTAAGCAGAACGTGGAATGTAAAGAAACATTTTGAAACTAATAATTGTCAGCTCTTGAAAAAAAGTATTGATGAAAGGAAGGAATACATTTCTAGGCAGCTACACCTCTATAAAAGTCAATCAAATTCCATCATTAAATTTGTAAGATGCTCTACAAATTAACATGAGCTAGTTACTGTATTGCTCACTCCATAGCTCAGCATGGAAAAGCCCTCAGTGACGGAGAATTTCTTAAGGAAACATTTCTAAGATGTGCACAAGCTCTATTTCACGATATGAAAAATATAGATGTTATTATTAAAAGAATTTCTGAGTTACCACTCAGTAGAAATACTGTCAAAGACAGAATAATAGATCTTAAAAACGTACAACATCAATTAAAAAAAGACTTAAATAGTTGTAAATATTTTTGATTTCTCTTGATGAAACTACTGATGTCACATCAACTGC
>NW_006293776.1:472111-476985 GCF_000327345.1 Myotis davidii | reverse complement strand
CTGCAATCGAAGAATGAGCAGACAAACTTCAGCACCAAAAAAGTCAATAATTTCTCTAGTTTTCGTACCATTTGATTATCAGTGTTTTTATTATTATTTTTTCCCTAAATGTACGTTGTTTTTCTGTTTTTGTTCATTTTATACATATTTTTGGTTGCTTTTTCTTTGTTAAATGGCATTTAAATATATAAAATAAATATCAAAAATATCAATCTTTTTTTTACTATGGTTGCAAATATCAAAAAAAAAAAATCATGAATATTTCTACATGTGACACAGCACCAGAGTTAAGTTAGGGTTTTTGAGTTCGGAGTGTCAAAATTTTGACACTCTGAGCTCAAAAGGTTCGCGTCACTGGCCTAAGTGGTCATAAAGTACAAATAAGTTTATTCTCAGAATGATTCCATTTTCCTATGGTTATACAAGCATGCATTTAGAACCATTAAGAAGTCAGGATAGTGACTTTGATACATAGGGCAAATGAAAATGAACGTCTCTTTCCCACTCCTCATAACAACATCCCAGGAGTGTAACTTGCACTGGACAAAATATCGTTGCCCAATCACATACTTTGTTTTTAAGTAGAGGGTTCTTAACAAACACCAACTAAAGCACCCACAGCCAAGCACTCAATTCAAAGGAGCATCTTGCCTTCACTGCTTTCAGCCATGTTCTTATTTTTGAATTTATTCCATTGTCCTCCCAGTTTTCAATCACTCCATGAACAAAGATGTGTGAGAATAGACTATATGTCAGTCCCTTGCTATTCAGTGGTGAACAAGACAAATGAATAAAGTCCTGCTATTAGGTGACTTAGTACATGGACTTTAGATGTTGTCACCAAAGCCCTTATATGGTACCCCGATGGGAAAACTGAACTCGAGTTTCCCTAATCATGTACTTGATATCTCTTCAGGATCCAGTGTATTCTCAGCTCTGGGTTTTCCACACGCCTGTCTTCAGTTGAAAGTCCTTCCTGATCCATCGCCAGTCTCTGAGACCTCTGGTCTCCCCATCTGCTTCATATCTATCTAAGCAGGGCTCCTTCATATATCCTTAGAAAGGAAAGAGAGAGTACTGCAGAGTTGGCTTGATGGCTTACCCAAGAAGCAAGGTTGACATAAGTTCAACCATTAAAGTCACTGGTATGTCACAGAGGCTGAATAAATATTTATTTAGTTCTGGAGTGAACAATAGTTTATTGCTTAATCTGTTTACTTTTATCCCAGAATGTTAATTAAATTAAAATTTTAGCTTATAATTATTGATGTTTCATTATAATATTTTCATCATACTGGATTTGAACAATGCACTAAGCATTGGAAATAGTTCTACTCAACTCATTCAACTGAACTACTGCCTTTAAAATACATTTATGTAATAAAAACATATTGTGGTGATTTTACCAACAGAATTACTTTTGAGTCAAACTACAAAGAGTAAGCCATTCACTGACACATAAAAAAAATACAGATTAATTCTCTCTTTATTAGAGAGCAGATAATGCAAGGACTTCTCAGATGATGTTCTTTTTTCATCATAAACTTCCAGGGATTTGGCATCTTTCCTAACTCTTCTAGCCTCTCTATTTATTATTGTTTATCCCAACATTTTTGTTCCTTGCTCATATTTTCTCTTAGCTCCATTTTGCAACCACTGCAGACAGACCAGTTTTCCTGTCAGTACTGGTGATCAGCTTTCCTGCCACTAAAGACCAAGAACAATTTCAAATAATGTTCTTTTGCCATTAGCCCTAATTTCTGTATAACTGCACTTAGAAATTAAAAGTATTTGTGTGTTATATAAAATATATGTGTATGTATATTTGTATTATCCTATATGATAAAGCAGTAATATGCAAATTGACCATCATGCCCTCCCACAAGATGGCCACCAAGATGTGGTCACAAGATGGCAGCCCCCATGTCATCACAGGATGGCCACCATAAGATGGCTGGCAGGGGAGGGCAGTTGTGGCCAAATGGGCTGGCATGGGAGCAGTTAGGCATCGATCAGGCTGGCAGGGGAGTGGTTAGGGGGTAATCAGGCTTGCAGGCAGAAGTGGTTAGGGGCAATCCGGCAGGCAGGTGAGCGGTTGGGAGCCATCAGTCCCAGATTGTGAGAGAGATGTCCGACTGCCAGTTTAGGCCCAATCCCTGGCAGTCAGACATCCCCCGAAGGGTCCCAGATTAGAGAGGGTGCAGGCTGGGCTGAGGGACAACCCCCTCTAGTGCACGAATTTCATGCACCAGGCCTCTAGTTTTTATATATACATACATATATAATAATTTACCACCATTATTAGCCACTGTGACTTATAACATTCTAGCATAGAAAAGGACCACTCCAACCATGAATTTCACTTCCAACCTTCAATACATACAACTTTATTTTGTGCCACCCTCTATTTTTTCTAATATATCTTAAATTTATACAATTTAATACCATGTTTATGTTATTTACCTCTTCTCAAAATAGAGTCTGTTTTCTTTATGCCTAGCTCCAAGTATGGGTCATCAATTGCTGAAAACCAAGTGAAATTTGAAATTGTTTTTTTTATGCTGATATTGATAATGCATATTCTATAAGCCAATTACATTAGAATTTGTTTTCCTTTATTTTGAATGTACTCTCCATATTCCAAAGTTAATTTAAATTATTTTATTTATTTTTCTTAAAATTTTTTAAAAAATGTTTATTGATTGTAGAGGGAGAGGAAGGGAAAGGGAGAGAGAAAGAGACATGAATGAGAAGAAACATTGATTGGCTGCCTCCTGCACATACACCCCATCTCTACTGGGGTACTGGGGATCAAGCCTGAAACCCAGGCTTATGCCCTGACCATGAATTGAACTGGCAACCTCCTGGTGCATGGAATGATGCTCAACTGAGCCATTCCAGCCAGGCTAAATTATTTTTAGAATATAATTATTTTCCAGTCTTCTTTGGAATCCTAAACTTTATAGATGCCATTATTTTTCTGAGAGTTTAATCTGTGTTCCAAAGAACTGAGTTAAAGCACTTCTAATGTAACACAATCTATTGCATGGATTATAAGTATGATTTTACATATGCTGAGATATTCACTTCTTTATTTCACATATTAATAATATACCAAACAAAACTCATAGTAAAATGAAAGCAAACCACTTCAAAATAAGCTTCTGTATTTCCCATAGAGACCAATTAGGTTTATAATGCTAAGATATTTCTCAAACTTATTTGGAAACATTGAAAGATGAGTTATCAGAGAAAATTACAATTCATTCCCCCTGGATTTAATTATAGGATGTAATTCAAAATATAAAGCAATGTGTGTGGAAGACAAGCAAATCTCTTTGGGAATTCATTACAAGATAGCCACACAACATTACCCAGTTCCATATTTCACTTGAACACCTTTCATTAATTTAGGAAGGAAGTATACTGTGTCTTCAAAAAGTAGAATTTAAACGCTACCTCACTGATCATCATCACACTCAATGGTTTTATATGACAGAACCACACTTGAAAAAAGAGTAACACTAAAACCACAAGACAATGGTTTATTTTTATAGTCAATTGCATGTGTCTAAATCAACCACTGAATCTTTTATTTTTGATCTGCTTTTATTCTTTTTGTCACTCATTTCTAAATGGTTGTATTTTTAATTCAATTATTCCTAAATGTTAATACCAGTCCTGAAGATATTTAAAAACCAGGTTGGATTGCTTTCTAAAAACTTAAAGCTTGTTGGTGAAGAACAGTAGGTCATTTTGCAAAACCCTTAGAATCCTATAGCTATTCTTCTTATCTTCACATTAAATTAAGATTTCTTGAAATAGCACATTGTTGAACAACCATATTCAGATATGCTTTTTCAACTACCAAGTGCACAATAGCCAAGAAGAACAAATACATAAACATAATAAATTGTAAAAAAAATTATTTTGTGCATCAGATTGCAACACTTTATTTTTAATATCTTTTTCTTTCTAACTCTTAACAGATAATTTGTCTTAACTTGAAAAGACAATCTTTCATTCTTATGTGAAGGTTGCATACAAATAAATCAGATTAGATCAGACTCTAGACTCCAGTGTCTACAGACACAAATTCAGGTTAGAACCATATTTATTTCATCTTCTTTGAAATGGCAGCTACAGGGCTTATGTTTGTTTTACGTGCCTCATCCTGAGACCCATGCTCTTTGAGACATATTCCTATCATGATAGGCCACCAAATCATAAGATCCAAGGCAAATCTTTGTTTGTGGTAACATCATTGCCTTCCATTAGCCCAAGTAAGTAATATGGCCGAGCCCGACATTAACACAGGGAGTAATTATATTTTACTCATATAAGAGGGACAAAATGTTGAAGTTTTACAAAATATAATCCAATGATCATGTGCATACTTTTATTTTGCATTCTCCAACTTTACCTTTATATTTACATTTAAATTATGATTATATTTTAGGACTTTTATTCCATTAGCATTATTATTCAATCAAAGTAATTTTTATTGTACAGTCTTTTTTCAATAAACTAGCTCTTTTATTATTATGACTAATGAAGTAACTATTCAATGTTATTAATCTAAAATAAGCACACTTTGCCCTAACTGGTTTGCCTCAGTGGATAGAGCGTCAGCCTGTGGACTGAAGGGTCCCAGGTTTGATTCCAGTCAAGGGCATGTACCTTGGTTGTGGGCACATCCCCAGGAGGGGGTATGCAGGAGGCAGCTGATCGATGTTTCTCTCTCATTGATGTTTCTAACGCTCTGTCCCTCTCCCTTCCTCTCTGTAAAAAATCAATAAAACATATATAAAAAAATTTTTTTTTATTGATTTCAGAGAGGAAGAGAGAGGGAGAGATAGACATGAATTTTGTTA
>NW_006293776.1:470766-471822 GCF_000327345.1 Myotis davidii | reverse complement strand
TAATCAGTCACTTTTATTAAGATTGTCCAGTTCATTTTTTTATTTGAGGCATTAAAGGTTTTTGTTGTTGTTGTTCTTTCTGGTACAATACTGTAATTGAATCTTTCTCAGGACATGGAATAGCACATGAAAAACTGGTGAAATTATGTTATGAAGAATGTATTTTGGAGGTCTTAAATAGTATTATATTTTCAAAGCTTTTGCCTCTAATTAGAAAAATGTCTAAAAAACTTGTCTACTAACTCTCAATTGATTAAGTAGCTTACACATTTCTGGATAAAAAGGAAAATATAAACATCATTGGTAATATTATTTCAGCCACAATATTTAGGATAGGGTAAGAAGCAAATATTTTAGGATTCTAGTGACTTAGTTACTTCCTATTAGAGCACATTTTTTCCAACCTTTTGTGGGGATTTGGCTCTTTAGTCTTGGGATTATAACACCTCTTACCACATGGTTCTAATATATTATTGTATATTCTAATATATTTCTATATTCCAAGAAAGTCCATCACTAGAAACTAATTCCAGAGAAAAAGAGATAAAATAACCACAAAGCAAAGTAATCAATCCTACAGAAGTAGGTACATTGAAATTAATCATACATATTCAAATATAAAGCTTTACCTGAAGCAACATGGTTGTAGAATGAATATACCTGAATCTAACTTAGTTACTTCATTCTTACACAGGAAATAAAGAAAACAAAACAGATATATTAAACTCTCCAAAAGCCAATCATTTTCAACAGCATCCCCCTGATGAATTTCATGCACTGGGCCTCTAGTTCTAATATATTTCTATATTCCAAGAAAGTCCAACTAATTCCAGAGAAAAAGAGATAAAATAAACACAAAGCAAAGTAATCAATCCTACAGAAGTAGGTACATTGAAATTAATCATACATATTTAAATACAAAGCTTTACCTGAAGCAACATGGTTGTAGAATGAATATACCTGAATCTAACTTAGTTACTTCATTCTTACACAGGAAATAAAGAAAACAAAACAGATATATTAAACTCTCCAAAAGCCAATCGTTTTCAACAGCAT
>NW_006293776.1:467473-470633 GCF_000327345.1 Myotis davidii | reverse complement strand
GCTGATTATTTCATAGGGCCCAAGAAGAGAGGAGAGAAAGATTAGTGGGGATTTAATCATAAAGTCTTTTATAGGTCAGTAAGGATTTCATCTTGGAGATGATAAAGAGCTGTGGGGACCCTGACCAGAGTATCCCGGCTGTTAAAGGCCCAGGTGCCATACACATGTGCAAAGGCAATGACATAGCAGTTTTACTGTATGCACTGTGCAAGTGCACCTTTATCTTACGTAACACTGATGTCACTATTTGTCAAGAAGCCTCTTCTGTCTGAGTTAGTACATAAATGTGTTGCCGAATAACCGGTGGGGGGGCTACTTTGAATGGCTCTTTGGTAACAATGGCTGCTGTGTTTACAATGGCTGCTTGGTCTTCAATAAAACATCACCCACCTGAATCTGGCTGCTCATGTCTTCTTTCCATCCCCTGCTTCCAAAGAGGTCCTGTTCCTAGCAGAGGGGCTCGGATCCAACAAGATCAATTAACAAATTTTAAGCAAATGACTGGCTAGATTTCAACTTGGAGATAGCATTAGTTTCAGAGTGAAGAACTAGAAATAAGGGACAGCAGTGGGTAAAAAGGAGGCAGATATTGAAATAACGGAGGCAATAAGTAAGCTCAGAACTACACAGTTGGCATAGATTTGAGGAATGTTTAGTAATAGAGCTGACGACTCTTGTTAGGTTACTGGATGTAGGAATTTAGGAAAGTTAGGTTTCCAACAAGATCAATTAACAAATTTTAAGCAAATGACTGGTTAGATTTCAACTTGGAGATAGCATTAGCTTCAGAGTGAAGAACTAGAAATAAAGGACAGCAGTGGGTAAGAAAGGAGACAGATAGTGAAATAACGGAGGCAATACATAAGCTCAGAACTACACAGTTGGTATAGATTTGAGGAATGTTTAGTAATAGAGTTGACGACTCTTGTTAGGTTACTGGATGTAGGAATTTAGGAAAGTTAGGTTTAGGATGTGGTTAGGCTTCAAGCATTGGCATTTGGGGAAGTAGATGTAACAGATGAGTAGAAACTTTTCAGGGTGAAGCAGTATGAAAGTCATGGATCACAGGCCAGGTAGTCACTCTTAGCTTTCTCAAATTTTATATGATTTTCTTGTGTCTTCTAGTAAAAACTGGTGGAATAGTTTTGGGATAATCAAGTCTTATGGTGGAGATGTTCAATAAAAAAGTAGAAAAACAGAACAAAAAATAAGAGAATTCTCATAAATTAGATAACACTGGGATAAAAAGTTAAAATAAATGTTCAAAGGGTGGATATGACACTAGAGATGAAAGCCTTAATTAAATAGTGTAGGGACAACTGCTTCAGGGTGAAGCAGTATGAAAGTCATGGATTACAGGCCAGGTAGTCACTCTTATCTTTCTCAAATTTTATATGATTTGCTTGTGTCTTCTGGTAAAAACTGGTGGAATAGTTTTGGGATAACCAAGTCTTATGGTGGAGATGTTCAATAAAAAAGGTAGAAACACAGAACAGAAAATAAGAGAATTCTCATAAATTGATGTATATTTGGGAGATATTAGCATCTAGAATATCATTGAAACCACAAGTCAACAGTTAAGAAAGCTAGAGAGTATCATATTTAAAAACTTAGCAAGGAAGGAATAGCTCATAAAGAAGAGTAAAATTCAGTAGCTAGAAAGGTATAATGAAAACCAAAAAATGTTGACATGAAGTCATCAGTATTAAATTAGGGCACAAAATAAAGAAGCATTAGCAATGGGCATTAAAGTTAATAAATAAAAGATTACAGATGACTTGAACCATAGTGTTTCAATGAAATGATGGTAGAAATCAGTTCCATTGGTTGAAGAAGTAAGAAAGAAGGGAGAGATCAGGGCAGCTTGTGATGGCTATATTGGACATTGGTGCATATGCTTATAGGGGATCAAAAAAAATAGGAACTAGTACAATGTTCCCTGTAGGGTACTTTCACTTTAATTATAATTGTCTTTACAGTGAACACTAAAATCTAGAGAAAACTCTATGAACCATGAACACCACAGAAAAAAAGAATGAAGCACTTAGAACATTTATATTTAAGGTTGGTTAATGAATGCTAATTAGCTGAGATATGTAATAGTGTCTTTAACTCTTGTTCAAAAGCTATATTTATATGATAGATTCACCACATAAAAGTGCAATAGAGAAATATCATATTTAATAGAATTACATGGACTATATTCCCTGATACTAAAAAAGAGAAAAATGAAATTTTGCTTGATGTTTTAGTATTATTTTTGCCTATATTTCTACATTTTAATAGCTAAGTATGTAATTCATTGCATCCACTAAGAGTGCCACATTCTTATAATACCAATGTGTCTGTTTTCTCTTCAAATTAATTTCCCTGGAAGTAAATGTTGTAGTGTTCAAAAAATCACTCAAGTGAGTGCGTGATTACACTAAGTGTTATGCTAATAACTGAAGATGGATATGAAAATATATATTATAGCCTCAGCTATCCTAGAGCTTAACCTATAAGAAAATTGAGAAATATTAATGAATAAGTACAAAAGATAGTGTGGGAATAGTTCCATTAGTATATTCTTTATAATTTTAGAGGATCACTTCAATTTGAGGGCACCTGTCAGGGAGGAGAGGTGATATTTATTTAGCTGGGAGGATTATAAAGTTTTGATTGATAACACTGGGATAAAAAGTTAAAATAAATGTTCAAAGGGTGGATATGACACTAGAGATGAAAGCCTTAATTAAATAGTGTAGGGACAACTGCTTCAGGGTGAAGCAGTATGAAAGTCATGGGTCACAGGCCAGGTAGTCACTCTTATCTTTCTCTGAATATTATATGATTCTCTAATGTCTTCTGGTAAAAACTGATGAAATATTTTTTGGAATAACCAAGTCTTATGGTGGAGATGTTCAATAAAAAAGGTAGAAACACAGAACAGAAAATAAGAGAATTCTCATAAATTGATATATATTTGGGAGATATTAGCATCTAGAACAGGGGTTGGCAGCCCCTGGCATGCGTGCCAAACATGGCACCCCAGTAACTTTTGCTGGCACGTGAAACCCTCTCTTATAATCTTCCATTTACAATTGTGAATCTTTGTTCTCAGTGATGAATTTTGTTAAGCCTCGTAATAGGAGTAGCCTGACAGATGAAAGTAGTAGTA
>NW_006293776.1:464228-467458 GCF_000327345.1 Myotis davidii | reverse complement strand
ATTGTGCTTTTGTCGCTCGAATGAATTTTATTTTTTCTTCAAGGTTCTTCACATACGTACACCTTAAGAGATATCAAGTAGGCATAACATGTTCTCAAAAAATTAGGGTTGGTATGCAGAAGAATTTTGAGTCAGAGATTTTGCTGGTTTTGGTACGCACTCACAAAAAGGTTGCCCACCCCTGATCTACAATATCAATGAAACCACAAGTGGATAGTTAAGAAAGCTAGAGAGTAGATCCTTTGTAGTAGATCTGGAAATTTAGTGATATATATTTGAAGAGTATGCTAGTAGTAGGAAAGGAAGGAGAGAGTTATGAAGAGACATTGCAGAAAATATAAAAGGTTCTGACAACTATTTTACCACTGGTTAGTGAGCACAGATCAGAGGGTGAACATTTACTGCCACAAGAAATGGAAAATTGAAGGGTCTAAAGGCATCTGCATCGTGGCCTTTGATTTCAATTCTTACTCTTTGGAGAAAGTGAACCCTCATCCAGCAGCCATTTGTTGTTTGGCTGCACAGCTCTTTAACAGGAATTCATCACATCCTTACCACTCCCTAGATTCAGTTTTCTGTCAAGATTTTTCTTAGAAAATTTCCACTCATGTGGAGTCAACCAGGCATCCATAGTCTGCTGCTTTATAACTGTCTCTGTATAGAAATTGTACATAAAAGTAAAAAGACAAAGTGATAGTAATCTCTATGCATAGAGATTGAGGGTGAAAAGATGTACATGAAGCAAGAACTAGAAAGGAATATTAGATATTTTTTCCACACAAAGGTAATAATATAATATTAATAATAAAATGTTGACTATGATTAGCCCACTTGGTAATACAGGAAGCTGAAGCTTAGAGAGGAGTAGGTTAAGAAATATTTTAAATGTAATCTGACTCTGCAAACTATATTCTACGATGTACAGTGATTATCTATATATATATAAAACCTTAATATGGATATAGACCAAACAGTGGAACAACTGAACAACCAGTCACTATGACGTCTGCTGACCACCAGGGGGTATGCGTGGAACATGGTGGGCATCCGCAGCAGGAGGCAGAGCATGGAACATGGCAGGCATCAGCCATGGCGGTATGGTGGAGCAGTTGAGTGGGGGCACCAGACCAAGGCAGGGCGCCGGGTGCCGTCATCAGGGCAAGCCTCTGGTGGTTACTGAACATTCTTTGAGCCCATACACCACAGTCCTGCCCGGAGCTCATACCTACTGCCAATGCCAGCCCCACTCGCACCTGCAGCCAGTGCCTGGTGTCAGTCCCGATTGTTTGGCACCGTCAGCTCATGGGAGCGGGGGCAGCAGGAGTAGGGCTGCCAGCAGACAGGGGACTGGGGGCCATGACGGAAGGGGCCGGGCAGGGGTGCAGAGGACGGGCTAAGACCTGCCCCTTTGCCCACCACAGCCTCGCAGCCCACAGTTCCTTTCAAGGTGCATGAATTCATGCACTGGGCCCCTAGTATACTAGCATATATATATATATATATATATTGTTGAATGAAGTAACTGTCTCTATAGCATTCCGTCCTATGAAATGAGGTAGCAAAATTAACACCTGCACTGAATATGTTAGAATGCTTCCAATTGTAAGTAAAAGAACACTTGACAACAGGTCCTATAACAAACAGGAGCCTATTTTTTTTCTCATATTATAGAAAGTCTGGAGACAGTTTGTCCCATTGATGGCTTCAAGTCTTTCCTAAATTTCTACTCTTCCATCTTCTGTGTGTCACTATTACCACCTCTCATGGTCACACAAAAATGACTATGAAGGATCTAATTGTTCTCATATAATCAGTCTACAAAATCAGAGAGGATAGGCCCTCCTGTCTCCTCCCATCCCCTCAGATAACTTCTGTTGCAGTTTGTTTACATTTAATTGGGATCTTCAAATAGTAGACATCAAATGTAGTCTATAGACAAAATATAGGTATATAATCCTATATAATAAAAGCTTAATATGCTAAGTGTCTGGTCGGTTAGTTGGCCATTCAACCAAAGTGTAATATGCTAATGAATGGTAAGGCCACTCAACCGCTTGCTATGATGTGCACTGACCACCAAGGAGCAGACACTCTGACTGATAGGTTAGCTTGCTGCTGGGATCCAGTTGATCAGGACTGAGCAACATGGGCTGGACACACCCTGGAGCCCTCCAGCAGTCTCTCCCTGGCTGGGCCACTTCCCTCGTTGCTCCCCATCTCCGATTGTGCATTGGTGGGGTTCCTCAGCTTGGCCTGCACCCTCTTGCAATCTGGGAGCCCTCGGGGATGTCAGAGAGTCGGTTTTGGCCCGATCCCACAGGCCTAGCTGAGGAACCCCACTGGTGCATGAATTCATGCACCAGTCCTCTAGTCCAATTAATAAAGATGATTATGTCCAGCAAGTCATAGAGCAACTATAGGGATACATCCATTAAATTTCTTATATTTCAAATATGAGAGTGCTTACTACAATTATATAATACAATATTGCTTCATCTCAAATTTTAATACCATGTCGATTTCAAAAAATTTTCATACCAGATCTTAAGTGACAAAAGATAACTTAAGAAAAAGTTGCATCAAAGAGAAAAATTAGTATATGTATATATTATTCCAAAGATTCTAAAGATTATGTATATAGATTTTGAAGAGCTATCTATTTATATAAAAACCCTGGGTGTAACATCACGACCAAGGCTCAACCAACCAGAAGGAAGTCAGTCTGCAGGGGTTGTCTTGGCAATGGCTGTGCCCTCCTTGAGCTGTTTCCTGGAGTTGTTTCTGGTAAGAGCAAGGTTTGAGGCAGGAACCCGCCTTCAGAGCATGGACCCACTGAGTCCTGGGTAGCTTTGCCAAGGACTGCGCCCTCCCCGAGCTGTTTCCTGGAGCTGTTTCTGGTAAGGGCAAGGTTTGAGGCAGGAACCAGCCCTTGGAGTGTAGAGGCATATCTTTATAAAGTTTTAATACATTATATTAGAGGTTGTGGTAGTAGTTTTACCCACAGCATCTACAAGAATTGCTGCAAATTTACTTCTCGGTGGAAGCACCTTTCATTCCCAATATAAATTACCAATTCCTGCCGAAACCGGTTTGGCTCAGTGGATAGAGCGTCGGCCTGCGGACTGAGGGGTCCCAGATTCGATTCCGGTCAAGGGCATGTACCTTGTTTGCGGGCACATCCCCAGTAGGGAGTGTGCAGGAGGCAGCTGATCGATGTTTCTCTCTCATTG
>NW_006293776.1:452827-464165 GCF_000327345.1 Myotis davidii | reverse complement strand
ATTAAATGAAGAAATTTTGGATTTACTCGGAGATTTTCACACATATTTGAGTGATGATTCCATTGATTCAACAGATGATGCTGAAAAGGAAAATTTTCCCTTTGAATTTTTTAATAGTATTACTCCTTCAGGAATGCTGTGTCATAACTTAAAATTGAAAGTGCATGCAATCATGCTATTGAAAAATCTCAATAGTAAATGGTGTCTTTGTAATGGTACCAGATGTATTATCAAAAGATTATGACCTAACATTATCGAAGCTGAAGTATTAACAGGATCTGCAAAGGGAGAGGTTGTTCTGATTCCAAGAATTGATTTGTCCCCAAACAAATCCCAGAACTGGATGGGATGTAGAGACAATAAGATTCAGCCTTCTTAAAGGAGGATGTTGGCAGGAGCTATGCAGTCTCCCTGTTGCTAATGAGGAACATGAGTCAGAGTGACTTGTTCCAGTGGGACCAGACCAAGTGACTTGTCACACTGTAAGGAAGATTTAAAACTGATGGAAATGTAAATTGTTGAAACTTGAATGATTCATTCTCAACAAGTGCTAAAATTTATGAATCATTCCTGAAGTTAGAAAACAGTCATGAATGCTAACAAATTAGTATCTGGAGAACTTATGCTAGGCCTGCTGGGTATAGGGCTCCTAATACTCTTCATCCTTGTAGCATAATTGGCTCAAAGCCACCATGGATCTAGAACTGTATGTGGTCACCATGTATAGCTTTACCAAAAACAAACAAACAAACAAAAAAAAAACAAACTTGAAAAGAGAAAAACAGTGTAAAAGGATAGAGACTGCCATTTTTCTGCATACTTGAGACAGATTATTTTATATTTAAAATGAAATGTATGAGTCTCATAGTTGATTAGTGCATACAGTAGATATGGTGAGTAGATTTGTGATTGTCATGAATGTTAATCATCCAATAAGTAAGTTGCATTACATTACAACAGAAAAACATGAAAGGTCATGTCTGATGATAATCAGCTTTGGAAGAAATCACAGTTCCTGAATAATAATAACCTTCAGTTCCAGGAGATGCAAATCATAGAAATGTTATAAAGAGATGAAAGTGAATATCAGTGTCTGATAGGGTAGTCTATTAATGGATGTAATGGAAATAAAGATGTTTATAGTAAAAAAAATCTATAAAAATGAAAATGGTCCAGCTGTTTATAGTTCATCTGTCTTTACAGTCATCACAGTGAGACTAAGAGAACAGTGGTTTCCTAAGCTAAATATGTGGGTTTAAAGAGTCAAGGCACTTCATTGAATCTTATTTTCCTTATTCTATTAAATAATATTTTTTAACTTTTCACATTTGAGCTGTTATATTTGTTTGCATCTCAATTATGTTTCTGAGGAAAATCATCACATTTTACAGTGATTAAATTTCTAATATATTCTAATTTTTAAATAAAAAGCATGTTAAAAGACTGATAAAATAATGCTGCATTGCAATGTTATTTACAAAACCCACTTTAATTATAAAGACATATATAGATTAAAAGTAAATGAATTAAACTGCAGCCTGCTTTGCTCAGTGGATATCCAAGGTTTGGAAGTAGCCCAAGTGCCAATCAGTAGATAAGGGAATAAAAAGTCTGTGGTACATTTACACAATGAATACTACTAGGTCATAAACAAGAAGGGAATCTTACCCTTTGCTACAGCATGGATGGAGCTGGAGAACATTATGCTAAGTGAAATAAGCCAGTCAGAGAAAGACAAGTACCATATGATTTCACTGATATGTAAAATCTAATGAACAAAATAAACTAACAAACAAAGTAGAAACAGACTCATGGATACAGAAAACAGAATGAGAGTTGTCAGAGGGGAAGAGGTTTGGGGGACTGGGTGAAAAGGTAAAGGGGTTAAGCAAAATAACATACAAAATTCAGACACTGGAATGAAAGGGTTGTTGGAAGGTACAAGAATGTGAAGAGGGGATAAATGGTGATAGAAAAGAGACTTGACTTGGAGTGGTGAGCACATAATACAATATACAGATGTTGTATTAGAGAACTGTACACATGAAAATCTATATAATTTTATTAACCAATGTCACCCCAATAAGTTCAATAAAAAGCAAACATTTTAGAAAAAATTAATGAAATAGAAACATCCAACTTAATTTCTTAATATAAAGGGAATGCCCATATAATTACTATGTAGGCCAACTAATACCATGTTGCTGGCCCTTCAGAGACCCCTGTCCCTATTTTGTATACTTTCCTTATAATCTCATTCTTGCCCCATAAATGGTACCACCCTTCTGAATTTTATGATAAGGAAAGAAAATCTTGCTTTGCTGTTATGGTGTTTGACTATCTCAAGATACTCATTTTCTTTGTTTTATAACTTTTGTTTTCTTTGTTTTTATAATTTTAAGGCTTTAGTTAAAAGGAATCTTGGAGTATGTATTTTTTGTGTGTTTATCTTCTTTTATTCAAATACTAAAACAATAATTTCACTATTCAACTGCAGATTTGAACAGGCAGAAGAAAGAATCAATGAACTATAAGAAAAGGCACTTGAAATTACCCAGTTTGAGGATTGGGATGCAGGTGGGGTGAACAGAACCTAAGGGACTTAAGGGACACCATTAAAAATAACAAAATATACATAGTGCAAGTCCCAGGAAGAGAAAGAGATTGAGAAATGGACGGAAAAATTATTTGAAAAAATAATGACTGAAAGCTTTCTACATTTGATGACGATATGAATCCATACATGTAAGAATTATAATGAGCATGAAGCAGGATATACTCCAGGAGATATCCATACCAAGTAATGCTATAATTTAACTGTTGAATGACAAAAACAAAGCCCAGGCCCAGATGGCTTCACTGGTAAATTCTATCAAACATTAAAAGAAGAATTAACAACAACCTACCCACATCCTTTTAAAAATTAGAAGACACACTTTCTGTCACATTCTATGAGTCCAACATTACTCTGATATCAAAGCCAAAGTATAAGAAAAGAAAACTGCAGACTAATGTATTTTATGAATATAGGTACAAAAAATACTCAACAAAGCACTAGCAAACTAAATCACCAGCACATTGAATTGATAATACATCATGACCAAGTGTGATTCATCACAGGTATGCAAGCTTGGTTCAACATAAGAAATCAGGTTAATAGAATGAAAGAAAAATAAAGATCGCACAGGATCATTTCAATAGATGTAGAAAAGCACTTGCTAATGCTTTACTACTCTTTTATGGTTAAAACACTCAGCAAACTTCTAGCAGTAGAAGGCAATTTACATAATTCAATAAAGGGAATTTACCCCAAATCCGCATTTTACATCATAGTAGCTAGTGAAAGATTGAAAGTTTTCCCCTTAAGATTTGAAATAAAACATAGACACCTGCTTTCAATTTTGTATTTGATGTCTTAGGCAGAACAATTAGGTAATTAGACAAACACCATTCCATCACTCCAAATATTTCCTTGTGCCTTTTGTAATCCATCTATTACCACCACAACTGTCTCCTGACAACCACCAGTTTATTTTTTTGTCCTTTAATTTTGTCTTTTTCAGAATGTTATATAAATTTAATCATATAGACTGTAGCAGTTGAATTTGGCTTTGTTATTTTGCATAATACATCAGAGATTCATCTACCTTGCTATCTATATCATTGCTTTGTTTCATTTTATTGTCAAGTAGTACTCCATTGTATAAATATAGCACAATTAATTAATCCACTAACCAGTTGAAGGACCAGTGTTCTAGGTTTTGGTGATTACAAATAGAGTTATTTTTAAAATTTACATGCATATATTTTGCATAAACATATGCTTGGATTTAATCTATTTCCTCCTGAGTGAGCAACGTAGTTTGCATCTTTAAAGGCTTAGTCACTTTCATCCAAGGTATCAAATGTATAAGCATAAGCTTGGTCATAATATTCCCTTATTGTCTTTTTTGTTTTTATGCATGATATCTATGAATTCTGTAAGCATTCTAAACACATTTGCTTAAAGTAATTTTTAAGACTGTTTAATTATTTAATCATTTAGATAAAACTGTTTTCTTCATTGTTTCTTAGCATTAGGTTTCTTTGTGCCATTTGGGATTTTTGTTTGCTAGCTGATTTTTGAGGAAGGTTCACCATTGTTAGCTGCTCCAGTCATATTCACCCATAACTTTTCATGTGCTCTACCATTTCCTTTGGGAATGCAACACAAAGTTATATTTTATATTGATGATCAGGGCCTTCTCAATCGCTATCATTTTGGGAATTTTGAAATAACAGCCAGACATGTTATGGCTTTCATTCCTGGTTGCATGTTTGTATATCTTTTCTTCTATCACTCCAATGTGGTGCCTTCATATGGGCCAAAACCCCAAGAGGCTGGCCACTTATTCAGATTTATTCAGATTCCTTTCATGAGCTGGATGTTCCCTTTCCAGGCATTCTTTTGAAAAGATGTTTTTATTTAAGCTGAGTCTTTCACAGTGAAAAAAACAACACTTCTTTGTCTACCTTATTTTTCAGGTACTGAGCTTCTGGCTACTATCTGTTTCTACCCAGATACAGAGACAAGCAGTTCTGCAGTATCAGCTCTACCCCATAGTTCATTTGTGTAATAGTTCATTCCATTTCAGGTATATGTTGATTTTTAGATTTTTTTTGTGTGTGAATACAGTTCAATATTTCTAATATTTTTTTAAAAAACATTTTTAAAAAATATTGTTTAATTGATTTCAGAGAGGAAAGGAGAGAGAAAGAGAGAAAGAAATATCAATGATGACAAAGAATAATTGGTCATCTGCCTCCTGCATGCCCCCTACTGAGGATCAAGCTCACAACCCCAGGCATGTGCCGGACTGGGAATCAAACAATGACCTCCTGGTTCATAAGTTGAGGTTCAAACACTGAGCCACATCCTCTGGGTACTAATGTTCTTTTTTTTTTATTGTTTTATTGCTTAAAGTATTACAAAGAGTATTACATATGTGTCCTTTTTTTTTCTCCCGCCCTTGACAATCCTCTGGTCTCCCCTACCCCCCAGTGTCTTATGTCCTTTTTATATGTTATCTATTTGTATGAAAAAAGGAGTTGTCTCAAAGTATCTTGCAGAGCTATCTTCATCAGAAGTTCAACCTCTGTTACCATCAAAATTCCTTGTCTCTGATTTTATAAAATTGCGATATGTCTGAGAATTTTGTGGTTACAAATACAGCAGGATAAGATAAGGTAATTTATATGACTCTGCACACTGATTAAATATGTAAATAAAGTAAAAATGATAAAAAGCTGATACATTATTAAACAAATGAGTTTACTTAAAAATAAATATTCATGATATTACTTGACCAAATTAGAATTTCTAAATATAATTATGTCAATTGGTTTGAATAGAGCCCTGTAGAAAATGTTCTAAAAGAGAGAACTGTGGAAAAATCAGATAACTGTGAGAACAAAAGGGGACGGGAGGCCAGATATGAATCGTGGTATGTTTTCCAAAGAAACATTTAACAATATGAATTGTGCATAAGATCAAATTTCAGTGTCATTAAACTAACTTATTTACTCAGACAGCCTCAAGTGAATTTTGTGTTCTTGTGTAGAGTTTAACAGACTTTGCTGTTAGTGAAAAGAATTTATATCAGGAGTGTATCAATAGAGAATATTGCATCTTTTATTAATAAAGTATTTAAATTTAAAAAGAATACATATTTACTTAGTTCCTGGGTTTGACTCAATAGAAAATTTTATTCAAAATGTTGAAAGAATGAAACACTATTTCTGTAGGGAGCGGCTATAGGGTTAAGCCCCAGACCGACACAAACAAGTCCCAGCTTAGAGGGCACAGCCCTCTTAGCATAATTAGGCTTGACCTATGATGTCCCCTAGATCTTATCTGGGTAGTTAATGGGCTGAGGGAGATGCAGCAAGTGCTGCCAAAACAAGTGAAACTCACAAGAACATTGTAACTATGGTGACCACTACCTTGTTTACCTCTGGCTATAAAATAAAGTCTCTGCTTGCTGTCTTGGGCTCTCTGTGTGGCCTTAGCCAGGCACAGAAGATCTACCTAGACCAGTGATGGCGAACCTATGACACGTGTGTCAGAGGTGACATGTGAACTCATTTTTTTGGGTTGATTTTTTTTTGTTAAATGCCATTTAAATATATAAAATAAATATCAAAAATATAAGTCTTTGTTTTACTATGGTTGCAAATATCAAAAAATTTCTATATGTGACACAGCACCAAAGTTAAGTTAGGGTTTCTCAAAATGCTGACAAGCCGAGCTCAAAAGGTTCGCCATCACTGACCTAGACCCAGCTTATTCTCTTTGTCTGTCTTTTCTACATCTTTCTCCGTCCCCCTCAGGCTCACAGAAACCTTGGTTGGTCCTTGGCTGACCTGGCCCAGCACAATTTCTAGTTCACTAACAGAAGACTAAACACTAAATCTTTACTAACCATCCCTAGGCTTTTTTCTTTTTCTTCCTTTTTTATGCTGCTATTGATGGTGGCAGTTTATAAAGCTACTAGAGGCCCAATGCACAAAATTTGTGCAAGAGTAGGCCTTCCTTCCCCCAGCTGCTGGCACCGGCTTCCCTCTGGCATCCGGGATCCGGGCTTCCCTTGCAGCCCTGGCTTTGTCTGGAAGGTCATCTGGTCTGACTAGCATATTACACTTTTATTATGTGATCCCACTTCTAAGAATATATCCTAAAAATCAGGAAACATAAAGGATATATGCACCCCTATGTTCATAGCAGTATTATTTATAATAGCTAAGATCTGGAAACAGCCCAAGTGCCCATTAATAGAAGAGTGGATAAAAAAGCTGTGGTACATTTACACAGTGGAATACTATGCAGCTGTAAAAGAGAAGGATCTCTTACCCTTTGTGATAGCATGGAGGGACATGGAAATTATTATACTAAGCAAACAAGCCAATCAGAGAAAAACATGGAAATATGTGAATTAAATGACAGAGAATTCAAGATTGCAGTTTTGAAAATACTCAATGAGATGCAAGAAAATATAGGTAGGCAGTTTAATAATCTCTGAAAATAAATCAACAAACAAAGGAGGTACTTTACTGAAAAGATTCTGTTGATATTTCTTGTATTTTTCTTAGTTTTCTTGGTTAAGCAAAGTACAGATCAACTTCTTAGAAAAATATAGTTCCTCTAATAGCTTTAGAATTCATAACCTATGAAGTATATTAGAAAATGGAAAACAAGTTTTTCTGAGAAGAATGACAAGATATGAGAACTGAAGAGACAAATGTATTAACTAGGTAACTCTGGCATCATATTTAGTAATGTGTACAAGGCATGTTAACTGGAATTACATGTTCTTCTAAGATATCCTGGCATTATAATGTTAATATCAACACAAGAATGGCAGTGACAACAGAAGTTATGATTAATTGCATACATCCTCCATGTTAGATTTATTATTTATTATTTATTTATTTATTTATTAATTATTAAGGCTTTTTATTTAATATTGGAAACAGTCAATAAATAAGCAAATAAAAACATGGGAAATCATACAGATGGTTAAATTACACATTATATACAGCAAATAATGTGAGTGAAAAAGTGAGGAATAAAGATTGGTTATAACATTTTCCTCAGTTTTATTGAAATATAATTGACCTATAACAACATTTTGTAAGTGGAAGATGTTATGTCAGGTTTGTGCACGAATTATCTTATTGAGTAGCTATAATAACTCTACAAGCATGGAAGATTTGAGGCACAGAGGAGTTACGTAACATTCTGATGGTCACAAAGATAATAACTTGCGGAACAAATATTTCAATCTGGGGAGTATGATTTGTGAGTTCCCTTCTTACTCAGTGCCTTGAGCAATAGTGTGATTATATCTTGGGTAGGAACAGGCTTTGAAATAGAATAATATGCTTTGTCTTAGCTTAGATGGCAGGTAAGTAAAATCTTCCAGGCTTTCTCCTTTCCTTCAAGCTTTGCAGCATAGCTTAAGCTAGAGAATGCAAAGTGGGAGCATAGTCTGTTCTCAATGATGGGATTTTAATGTTTACAGAGCTGGGGAAATTTCGTCCCCTCTTTGAACGATATTTTTATCTAAACCATTCAAATGGACTCCGTACAAGTGTTGTCACTATTAATGAGGTAGTATGATATCTGTAAAGTTCTGAGCATTGTGCCAAAGCAAATGGTCAGTAAATAGTAGCTCACATTTTTTTTTTTCAATTATGGTAAGAACATTTACCATGTGACTACACTTTTAACAATTTTACATATATAATATGTAATTTTACACATACATATTTTACATATATATATTTTGCATGTATCATATAGAATTTTTAACTATAGGCCAGATGTTATACAGCATATGTATAGCACTTAATTATAAATGATTGGAACATTATATCTCATTACAGCAACTCCCCATTTCCCTCTCCAAAAAGTTTATACATGTTTTTGCATAGAGCAGGATTTCAATTTTTAAAGCAGAATAATTACATGTAAACTGGATATTCACCTGCAAAAGAATGGATTTGGATACATCTTATAGAAAATAACCCAAAGTGGATTAAAGAGTTAAAGGTCAGACTGAAACCATAAAATTTCTAGAAGAAAATATAAGGGAAAAGTTTATGACATTGGTCTTGGTAATGATTCCTTGGGTATGGCACCAAAGCACAAACAATAGCAAAAATAGACAAGTGGGATTACATGAAACTAAGCAACTTCTGCACAGTGAAAAAAAACATTTAACCACATTACAAGGCAACCTACAATGGAAGAAAATATTTGCAACCCTTATATCTGATAAAGAGTTAATAACCAAAATATACAATGAACTCTTTTAACTCAGTAGAAAAAACAAACAAGAAAATACCACAAATAAACTATTTAAAAAATTGACATGTTCCAAAGACATGCAAATTGCTAACAGATATTTTAAAATGATCAAAATCACTAATCATCAGGGAAATGCAAATCAAACCAATGATAAGATATAAGCTCACATCTGTTAGAGTAGCTATTATAAAAAATGCAAAAGATATTAATTGTTGGTTAAGATGTGGAGAAATTGGAACTCTTGGTGGGAATGTAAAATAATGACAATTGAATGTTGGAAAGTCACTTGTCTTACTTCACAGTACTATGTTAGTAAGTTATCCATTTGAGTCCAAATCACACTCATTGTGTAGTTGAATGTTTCTCAAACTATTCCACTTATGGCTAAACTACTTGAGAATTCAAAAAATATTCGCAATCATTTTATGTTTAAAAATGAATTGTAACAGTAAATTACTTTTATATCAGTTATAAAGGGGGGGCAATATATAATGCAGTAGATGACATGCGATAGTAGACACTACATGTGAAATATTATGGTAAATTATTCAGTGATTCATTCAATACACGTGATTGGCTACCATGATCAGATAGCAAGTGAGAGGTAAATATTTCTGCCTGCAAAGGAATTGAGAATTTTTAGTATAAGAAGACAGATAAAGTTTGGTGGCATGCTTCTCTCTAAAGTCAATAATGTCCTTAGAACTTAGAACTATGCTTAATGTTATAACATCTAAAAATAGATTAAAATATATGAAAATTATAATGTTTTCATGGAATTGATTTTAACACTTTTTTGGTTACATTTTATACAAAGTTGATCATCTAAGCCTTAAAACACTGCAGCCAGAAGGAAGAGACTGAAGCACATATTTGGGTTTATAATTTGGTTGGAAGAAATCATCTGGCTGAGTGTAAAAGAAACATCTGCATCCTTGTCTTCTTCCAGAAACTATGGCTAATTTTTGTGCAGAACAAAGAATGGAGTAATTAGGGTGTTTGGTTAGTATTTAAAGATATTTTTACTTCAAAAAAGAGAACATATAGTTCTCTGATAAGATGTTGGGCAAACCTGGCTTAATATCTGTGATTTTCTCCAGAACACTGAAATAATAGAAAGGGGTTTGTTTTTCCACTTTATTCAAGATCAGTGCAATTATCATTGCTCTCTAGATTGTATATAAATATTTTTGTGATAACACTGGCATCTATTTATATACATGCTTAGAGTATTATACAACTTGATCTTGTTTTATTTACATATTGGAAAGGTATAGATCCTCATTAACCTATTATTAGTTAGCACAACTGTATTGTTCTGAACCACAGTTTCTCAACTCCCACTGAGAGGACTCTTTGCAGACTGGGAACAGTCTGTTCATTGTGGGATGCTAGCAGTAGCCAGGGCCTCTGCCCACTAGATGGCAGAGGTAACGCTTCTCTTTATAGTTTTGACAACCAAACCACTGTTTCAGACAATTCCAAATGTCCCCTCAGGAGCAAAATCACACCCAGTTGAAAACCGCTGCTAAATTGAAGGTTGAATAACTGTTTACGTTTCAAATTCATCATTATTCCATCCATGTGTTGAGCATATGCTCTGTAACAAGCACGGTTCGATGCTATTTCAAAAACCAGAAAAGAACTTATAAAACTTTCAGGGCCAAAGATGCATCTAAACTTATATAAAATGTTAACATTCCTTACCTCCTCTATTGAGGCCATATTTTTCATTTGTAGTATAGTTAGGTTCATTTTTTGTGGTATGTATAGTATTCCATTTTACGTGCCAACCACATTTTCATTGGTTTTAATTATCTCCTTCTTAGGAGCCACATGAATGTTAATATGGTTCTGAGAGTAAAAGCTAAACGAAATACAGTGGTGTCCTCTCCTCTTCAACCCTATTACTCAATTGCTAATTTTTCTTACTTTTCAACCTTTCCCCATGCAGCCCCTATATGTAGCCAAGCCTTTGATTTCTGGGATAGCTTCCTAATTTTCTTTTGCACAAATGAAATATCTATATCTATAATAATAAAAGCATAATACGCTAATTAGACCGGACAGCCAAACGACCTTCCAACATCATTCCAGACAAAGCCACAGAGGTGGGGACCAAGGCAGAGGCAGTTAGGGGCAAGCAGGCAGTCAGGCAAGCAGTTAGGGGTGATCAGATAGGCAGGCAGAATGGTTAGGGGCAATCAAGCAGACAGGTGAACGAGCAGTTAGGAACCAGCGGTCCTGGATTGCAAGAGGGATGTCCGAGGAGTCCTGGATTGGAAAGAGTACAGGCCAGTTTGAGGGAACCCTCCTCCCCATCCCCCATTTATGAATTTCATGCATCAGGCCTCTAGTTTACAATATATATGTTGTTTCAGATTGTTTATGAGGAGATGGCTAGGAAGGCATGCTGGTGTCAAGTGTTTCTAAATACTAAACGAGCTCCTATGGTACTGCATGAATGAGATTAATTCTGTCCCGTCTCTC
>NW_006293776.1:449753-452132 GCF_000327345.1 Myotis davidii | reverse complement strand
TTGGTGAGCACAGCGGTTGTGGCAGGAGCCTCTCCCGCATCCTCAGCAGTGCTAAAGATGTCTGACTGATGGCTTAGGCTCACAGGGAGCTGGCCTAAGCCATCAGTCAGACATCCCCTGAGGGCTCCCAGACTGCAAGAGGCACAGGCTGGGCTGAGGGCCCCTCCCTCCCCCCCGGAGTGCACAAATTTTTGTGCACCAGGCCTCTAGTATATATATAAAAGCCAAAGAAACCGAACGACTGAATGACCGGTCAACTGGTCACTATGATGCACACTGACCACCAGGGGGCAGGCACTCAACACTAGTCAGTGAGCTTACCGAGCAGTTGCGGTGGGAGGCGGTGGCAGTGGGGCTGGGATGAGTGGAACATTGGGGGCTCCTCCCCAGCCGCCTGCCACTTCCTGCACTACTACATCCCTCGGGGATGTCGGACTGCCAGTTTCTGCTCTATCCCTGCAGACTGCCTCACCACTGCTGCTGCGCCTGCCAGCTGTGAGCCTGGCTTCTGACTGAGTGGTGGTCCCCTTGTGAGAGAGCACTGACCACCAAAGGGGCAGCTCCTGTGTTGAGCATCTGCTCCGTGGTGGTCAGTGCACATCATAGCACCAGTCATTCCACCAGTTGCCCCACCATTTGGTAGATTTGCATATTAGGCTCTTTCTATATAGAATTTTATTTTCAAAATCTGGTATCCTAGTACAATTACGTTACTATATTTTCCTCCTCTCATCTCCCTTCTCCTCATTTTTTGTTTGTACTATTTCTATTTTGTCACAACATGCAACATTTGCTTATTAGTCTTTACTTTTTTCATTTTTGTGATATTGAAGGGTTTTGTAAGATTCCTAGTTTAATGGTGCCCTCTTCTGCCAGTAGAGCAAAAGCCAGGGAATTTGACTGAGGGGTGTGTTGACAGAGGTAATAAAACCCCCGGGGGTGATCGTACTTGTTTGGGAAAGTCAAGGTAGGGGCTGCTGCTGCCTTTGGCAAGGTCCCCTCAGAGGCCCCAGACCTTTTGGAGAATCCTCCTTACAGACATTCCAACCAAGTCCCATGCTTCTCCACATCAGGTGAACTTGTAGAATAAATTCTGTGGACAAGACAGAAAAAACTTAATTAATAATTACATGCATAATCTTATTCATTCAGTCCCACTGCTTACTAAAGGGTGTCCCAAAATTCACGCAAGAAGTAATTTTGATAGAAAGCACAGGTTTATAATTAAAAATTGTAATTTTTTATTGATTCATAAAGTATAAAGTATAGGGTTATGTACGTAGTAGCATATAAGGTAAATGGCCTCCACGGCTTTGCTGGCACATACACACTCTTGCATTGAAATTTTCCATGACCTTTTTGCATAAATGTGGCTGAATTTCGATGAGGCTCATTTTCATCTTGATGGCTTGGTTAATCGCCAAAATGTCACATTTGGGGTTCAGAAAAATCTATGAGTGATTGTTGAGAAACAAGTGCATCCACAACGTGTCACTGTTTGGTGAGGATTTTGGGCTGGAGGTCTCATCGGTCCATTCTTCTTTGAAAGTGCAGCTGCTCAGGCAATAACAAAATAGTGCGTACGTGCCAGCAAAGCCATGGAGGCTATTTACCTGATATGCTATTCCATATATAACCCTATACTGTATACTTTATGAATCAATAAAAAGTTTACAATTTTAAATTATAAACCCATGTTCTTGATCAAAATTACTTCTTGTGTGAATTTTGGGACACCCTTTACATTCCATCATCATTTTTATTTTAGTGTTAATAATGGATATGAAAAATGTGTGCATTGAAAGTAAGAACAATTTTACAGAAAATCTCAAATGACCCTAAAGTTGAAAGGCACTCTAAGTTATTCAACTTTTATCTGCAGACCCTGCATATATGACATCCAACAACTGCATGGAGATCCTGGTGACAGAGTCCTCTCAACACCCATCACAGCTGCTTTGGAATACATTTTATTTTTAAAACAATAGTTATTTACTTATAGACAAACTCGAGGCTCAGTGCACAAAAAATTTGTGCACTCTGGAGGGTCTCTCAGCCCGGCCTGTGCCCTCTCCTCAGTCTGGAACCCCTTGGGGATGACCACCTGCTGGCTTAGGCCTGCTCCCTGGGGAATTGGGCCTAAGCTGGCAGTCAGACATCACTCTGGAAGCCTGGCAGCCCTCAGGGGATGTCCACATTTCGGTGGGGAACAGGCCTAAACTGCAGTTGGACATCCTTAGCACTGCTGAGGAGGCTCCCACCACCACCGTTGTACTGGCAGCCATCAGCCTGGCTTGTGGCTGGGCAGAGCCCCCCATGTGAGAGTGCACTGACCACCAGGGGGCAGCTCCTGCATTGAGCATCTGCCTCCTGGTGGGC
>NW_006293776.1:444490-449541 GCF_000327345.1 Myotis davidii | reverse complement strand
AACCAAGCCACCTGCTTGCTTCAGCTCTGTGGCCGCCATCTTGGTTGGGTTGGGTTAATTTGCATATAGTCGCTCTGATTGGCTGGTGGGCATGGCTTAAGGTATAGTGAAGGTACGGTCAATTTGCATGTTTGTCTTTTATTAGTGTAGATGTTGCCTTTCTGTGGCTTCAACTGATGCAATGTTTTCTCTATTAACTAAGATTACAGTTAATAGCTATTTGTAAGTGTATCTCTTTAATGGCTATCTCTTCCAACAGAACTGTGGAAATGGTAATAAATTATACCATATCTTCATGGTTCACTGTAATATTTCTCAGCATACATCATAGTGGCTAACAAAAAATCAGTAATAAACTGTTTAAAATGTGAATAACCCTGAAGCACATACATAACAGATCTAGACTTTCTAAAATATACCAACTTTTAAATATTAGAAGACAGGCATCAGGTGTTCTAAATACTATGGCACCTTTAACTACTTTTTATATGGTGGAAGTTTGAGCCTTTTTTTTTCATCATAATCATCATGAGGTTCAATTGGTTGAGCATTGTCCCATGCACCAGGAAGTCACTGGTTCAATTCCCAATCAGGGAACATGCCTGTGCTGTGGGCTCATATCTCTCTCTCCTTCTCCCTTCTGCTCTCTAAAATCAATAAAACCATATTTTTAAAAGAAGATCAAAGGCAAAAAAAAAGGAGTTAGAACAGGCGAACACAGTTTTGAATAATGTGCTTTGAAGATAGAGGCAGAGGC
This sequence comes from Myotis davidii, assembly GCF_000327345.1. Lineage (NCBI taxonomy): Eukaryota > Metazoa > Chordata > Mammalia > Chiroptera > Vespertilionidae > Myotis > Myotis davidii. The sequence continues at coordinate 448,784 of NW_006293776.1, read as the reverse complement.
AAGGAAGGTGGCCGGCCTTTGGAAGCTGGAAAAGGCAAGGAAACATTCTCCCAGGAAGCCTCTGGGAGGAGCATGGTTCTTCCAACACCTTTTTGTATTAGACTTCTGACTTCCAGAACTGTAAGAAAATAAATTTGCCCTTTTTTCAAGACACTAAATGTATAATTTGTTACAGAAGTAATAGGACTCTAGTATATCATGCTTCCTCATCTGCTTAGGGGCATTGCAAGTGCTCAATAAATGCTGTCTGTTATAATGGGGTTCTTTTTCTAAAATATAATACATAAACATAGGATCCAATGGGGTGCAGTCCATTGGCATTACGTAGAAGTATAGATGAGAGACTATCAAAAAGAAAAAAACTAATTATGAATTCTTCAGAGTGTTATAGCATCTGTAAATGTAAAGAAGAAAAACAAATTCTGCAGAGTATTTAAGTAATGAGTGATAATCATCAGTTTTGCAGAACCAATTCACATAGTAGAATTTATATTGCATATTCTGAGAGAGTGAATGACTTTTTTTTGAAAAGTAACAGAAAGGATTAATGGTGATAGTTTGTGAATTTATAGATTTTGAAGTTAATTTTCTCACAGGTTCTAAAATTATGATATCTGGGGAAATATAGATCTGCTACATTGCTTTAAAATAACAGTACATGATAAAATTAGAGACAAATTATACATATAAAATCCCTTTCGTCTTAAAAGGAAACTGACAGCTTCTTGCTGTGTAAGAATGGAAACAGATTAAATTAAATAGATTTCTCCTCTTACCACATTAGATTTTCCATGTTTCCATAATATCAAATAACTAAATCCATTGTTAATGTACCATACCAGGCATCTTCCCATAACTTACATTTTACATCTGAACTTTCTTTTGTGTCTACTGACATCTGGTCCTAAATCTGTTTGTTTTTTTTTTAATTGATTACTTCTCCTCCTCCTCCTCCTCCTCCTCCTCCCCCTCCTTTTTGTTAATCCTCACCCAAGAATATTTTTCCATGGATTTTTTTAGAGTGTGGAAAGGAGGGGGAGAGACAGAGAGAGAGAAACATGGATGTGAGAGAGACACATCGCCCTTACCAGGACCATGGATCGAGTCTGCAACTGAGGTATGTGCCCTTGATTGGATCTAAAAGCTTGTTCCAATATGATGATGTAAATTTGATGATTTGAACAACTGATGCCTGTTCAATTTTCTCCATTGTAGAGTTACTAGTTTTCTTTTTGTAGTTAATTACTAACTTATGTTAAGATACATTATGACTACATAAATACACCATTCCTCATCAAAATTTTGCCCACTAGTTTTGCATCCACTAATACTTGACTGAAATAAATAATATGATTATTGTCAAGTGGTAATTTTTTGACTATCTTTTTTTATGCATTTATTAGTTGGCATTCTATTTTGGAGAAAAAGAAGGAGGGATAAACCACAATAAATGAGATTGATTATTTACTGGAGATGGGTCTGATAAGATGGAAGAGATAAAAGAGGTGCTAATATTTCTGTAACAATACCCATTAAATAAAGTAAAGGAATTAGTCCATACAGAGAAATAAATAAATAAATAAGTAACCTCTATTTTTATCTAGACATCTACTATATTTTTCCTTCTGTCATATGCAAAGATAGCTTGCTTTTTCCACTAAAAGTCTATCTTTATTTTTTCAAATATATTTTTTATTGATTTCAGAGAGGAAGGGAAAAAGAGATAGAAACATCTAGGATGAGAGAGAGTCATTCACTAGCTGCCCCCTGCATATCCCCTACTGTAAATCAAGCCCACATTCCATGACCTCCTTGTTCATCAGTTGACAACTACTGAGCCACACTGGCCAGCCAAAAGTACATTCCTTTTTAATTTTTTCACACAATTACATAGTATTTTATGTATACATGACCATTGTTGACTCAACCTATGTATTTCTTTGTTACTCAATTTTTTAAACTAATACTTAATGCCACAAGAAAAAATACAATCCTGTATTTTATTTTTTATTTTTTATTTTTGGTGATATAGCTGCAGAGTAAGTTCCCAACAGTAATACAGAAGTCCCCCTCTTATCCAGTTTCATTTCCTATAGTTAGTTAGCCCCGGTCACCCACGACACAAAAAAATTAATTAAAAATTCTATAAGTGAATAAGTTTTTAATCATAATGCCATTCTGAGTAGTATTTTTAAATCTTGAGCCATCCCGCTCTGTCCAGCCAGGGCCATGAATCCTCCCTTTGTCCAGAGTATACACACTGCATATGCTCCCTGCAAATGAGTCACTTAGTGACCCTCACAGTTACCAGATGAACAGTATGGTATCACAGTGCTTGAGTTCAAGTAACACCTATTTTACATAATATTGGCCCCAAATCAGAAGAGCAGTGATACTGACAATTATATACCAAAGAGGAGCTGTAAAGTTCTTTTTTTAAGTGAAAAGTTGAAAGTTTTCAACTTAAGGCATCTTGTTATCTCATGTCATCTTTATAAGAATAGTGAGTACAGTAAAATAAGATATTTTGAGAGAGGCCACATTCGCATGTCTTTTTTTACAGTATATTATTATTATTGTCTATTAATCAGCGGTTCTCAACCTGTGGGTCACGAACCCTTTGGCGGTCGAACGACCCTTTCACAGGGGTGCCCAAGACCATCCTGCATCTCAGATATTTACATTACATGAGGAACTGTGTTTAAAGGGCCAGAAGGTTGAGAACCACTGAGACTCTATTTTATTATTAGAATTGTTGATCTCTTTCTGTGCCTAATTTATAAATAAACCTTATCATACTTATGTATTACAGAAAAAAACATACTAAGGTGTAGTACTACCTATGATATTCAGCAAATAGTATCAAAAAGGGTCATTGTGGAGACAGGCTCAACTAGAGCAGATATGCCAGTCAGAGAGGAGAGTGTTGCCCCAACCTAACTCCCAACCGTCACAACTACCCCCAGAGCAGTAAAGTCCCTCCATTAAGTCTTCTCTGAGGAGTTCTCTGTGCTTCACAGAGAAACACAGTGCAGTGCATAATTGCAAACAGGAGAATGCAAATAATATAATCCTTTAACTTCCCTCCTTGTCTAAGATTAAATTTTTAGACTACAAGCATAAAAACTCTAATAGAAATTCTTAATTATAATGTGGGACAAACACATACTTTTTCCTGAAAGGATAAGCAAAGGGAAAATATCAGGCATACATAAACATCCAAAAGAAGGACATTTACATGAAGTTGAATAAATAAATGCTCACCTCTTAAAGAAACACTCTGGTAAACAGCCATTATTAGAAAATGCAAAACACATTTTACAAAGCTGAAATATGGAAAAAGCATTTGGCAAAAATCAATACAAATTTATTATAAAAATGTTCAGCTAAACAGGACGAGGAGAGTGAAGACTTACGCAGATGATGTTTACACACTGGTTTATTTGATCATTGAACAATAAAGGAAGAACTCCAAGAAGTGCCTTCTATAGGTAAACATATTTTAGAGTGCCACAGAAAGAAACATATTAAGAGTGCCACAGAAAGATTATTAAACAATATTTTTACTGTTCATTTGGAAAATCATTAATATTTTTATAATTATTTGATTATTATTAACTAAAGATCATTTAAATTCTATGAACATAAAATATTTCACCAATACAAATTATTTTATAAATGGAAATTATTTTAAAAATGTACCTTTCTCTAGGTACAAGTCTTTAAGTCAGATTACTATATTTCATTTGCTTTATTGCTATAGTACTCAGATATAATTGTGTTACACATATTAATTAGATTCATGAATAAATCCATCACTAATTAAAATGTCTGCATATGCATGTAACATATCTCTATATTTATATTATCTTACATTCAGATAAAATCAGATTTTCTTAAAATAATTTTTAAAAATAATTTGATTACTTTGTTCCAGCCTCAGGAATTAAATTATGATCAGTCTTTAAATTCCTGGCCTTCTTTAGGTAGCAATAGTAACATTCATGTTAGAAAGGATTCTAATAACTACATATATAAATAATTATATAATTACTAGAGCCCCGGTGCACAAAAATTTGTGCACTCAGGGGTGGGAAGTCCCTCAGCCCGGCCTGTGCCCATTCACAGTCCAGGACCCTTTGGGGGATGTCCACCTGTCGACTAGGCCCACTCCCTGGGGGATCAGGCCTAAGATTGCAGTCAGACATCCTTCTGGCAGCCAGGGAGCCCTCGGGGGATGTCTGACTAAAGGCTTAGGCCCCCAAGGGATCGGCTCTAAACTGGCAGTTGGACA
>NW_006293776.1:433428-444237 GCF_000327345.1 Myotis davidii | reverse complement strand
AGATTTGTTCATGTAATGCAGATACATTTTAATTAATATTTTATTAACTTTTTATTGTTTTAATATTTTAATTTGAAATAATCTCATACATGTAAAAAAACTATAAAATACTACAGCATATCATATGTGTCCTTCACCCAATTTCTTAGGCGTTAATAATTTAAACATAACCATTATACAACTAACAGAATTTGGAATATATTTTTCTTATAATCTCTTTAATGTTACTTAATCCATTTACTTTGTTTTTGTTAATCTTCACCCAAGGATATTTTTCCATTGAATTTTAGAGAGAGTGAAGGGAAAGGGAGAGACACATTGATTGGTTGCCTCCTGCACATGCTCTTCTAGGGACTGAGGATCAAGCCAGCAACTGAGGTACATGCCCTTGACTGGAATCTAACCTGGGAACCTTCAGTCCACAGGCTAATGCTCTATCCACTGAGCAAAACAGGCTGCAGCTTAATTCATTTACTTTTAATCTATATGTATCTTTATTTAAAGTGGGTTTTATTTTTGATTCACCCTCATAATCTGTCCTTTAATTGGTGCATTTATGCCACTGACTTTCAGAGTGCTTACTGATAGAGTAACTACCATATCAGGCGGCTTCTGGGTCTTCTGGGTCCTGCCTTGCTTTGCCGCCCGGGACCCAATCGCATCCCCGGCGGCAAAGCAGGCCAGCTTCTGGGTCTTCTGGGACTTCCCTGGATGGCGGCATGCTGGTGGCTCGCCCTGTCCCACCCTGCCTGCAGTATGCAAATTAGCTGCCATCTTTGTTGGCTGTTAATTTGCATATTGCTCTGATTAGCCAATGGGAGGTGTAGCAAAGGTATGGTCAATTACCATGTTGGTCTATTATTAGATAGGATTGTTATACTGCAAACTTATTGTTAATATTACCATTAGATATTAAGGAAAACATTCTCACCAAGATGCTCTGTAGTCTTAATAGCAAAGTCTTAATGATCTGCAGTAATGAGAACAATCCTTCAGTCCATGATTAATTTAAAGCCCTCATTTTAATCTCCAACTCTCAAGTTTTAAGAGGATCCTATAGTAGCACCATTTACTGATTTAAATTTCCCATTTGGTTCGTTCCTTACAAGCCCTGTGGTGTTAATAAGCAGTGAAATGACTGAAAAGTGGGCAAGGCAAAGATGGGAGATAAAGAAAATGAATGGTCCCAAAAGTAGATAATTGAGAGTTGATAGCTAATCCTAAAGCCATAACAACTATATCCTTTCTTTAATAAAAAGGAACCCAGCTTGTTTCCCAAAGCATTGGAGGTACATTTTATTTGGTAGTCAATACAGAGAGAACTTTATAGAATTATGTGTTTAAATTTCAAAGAGAACTTTCAGATGATGTGCACCTATATAGTTACTATGGAGCTGGGAAAATTGAGACTCAAGGTGGTTATGTGGCCCTATTACAATCAAGGTAATTGGAAGAATCCTTCAGTGGATTATTCCTCCCATGGATTTTTGGAACAAGTGTCACTACTCTTTTTCTTAATTAAATTCATTGGGGTGACATTGGTTAATATGATTACTAGTATATAGGCTTAAAGTGTACAATGCTATGCTAAGTCCTCTTTGTATTGCATTGTGTTCCCATCACCCAAAGTCAAATCGTCTTCCATCACCATATATTTGACTCCCTCTACCTTTAGTAGTCCCCTCAACACATTCCCTCTGGTAGCCATTACATTGTTGTCTGCATCTATGAGTTTTTGTTAGTTTATGTTTCTCGTTTGTTCATTTGTTGCTTTCAGTTTTATATCATGCATATGAGTAAAACCATATGGCTCTTAGCTTTATTTGTCTGACTTATTTCACTTAGCATGATATTCTCAAGATCCATCTATGCTGTCACAAATGGCAGTCTTTCATCTATGACAATTGTGAGAAAACAAACATCAAAACACCATCAACTACATAAAGTATTTGAGTCTATGCATAGATTGGTATTTAATAATGTTAAATATGCCCAATTTCCACAAATAGATTTGTACTTATATATATATGTTTAAATATGTTTTTGCTGATTTCAATTTCAGAGAAGAAGGAAGAGGAAGAGAGAGGTAGAAAAATTAATGATGAGATAAAATCATTGATCTGCTGCTTCCTGCATGGCCCCCACTGGGGATTGAGCCTGCAACCAGGATATGTGCCCTTGACAGGAATTGAACCTGGGACTCAAGTCACAGGTCTCTACCCAATGAGCCAAATCAGTTATGGCAAAACTTGTACTTATATTAAGAAATTTATAAATGAAACCAAAGTGGACTGTCAATTATGACTGATTATAAAACTTGTGAACACTGTGTAGTCACCCAATAAAATTTTGATGACTTAATTTATATACACTAGAAATAATTGTGTTTTTACCTCTGAAAACCTATGCTTCATTAATATTTATACTTTTTAAACCATTAGCACAAACATCTAACACTTAAATACATCGCTTACCTACTATTCTTTCTAGCTAAAGTGAAAATAATAAAATCCTAAAATAAGGAGACAATAGAAAATGAGAAAATGGCTAGATATATGAAATATCCTAGGTGCATAACCTGAAAAGTAGCCTTAAAAATTGTCTAGCAATGCCCTGACAGGTTTGGCTCAGTGAATAGAGCGTCGGCCTATGAACTGAAAGGTCCCGGGTTCAGTTCTGGTCAAGGGCACATGCCTGTGTTGTGGGCTCGATCCCCAGTGGGGGGCATGCAGGAGGCGGCCAATCAATGGTTCTCTCTCATCATTGATGTTTCTATCTATCCCTCCCTCTCCCTTCCTCTCTCTGAAATCAATAAAAATATATTTAAAAAAAATGTCTAGCAAAATGCTCTACTTCTACTACCATAGGAATTCCATTTTAGTTTAACCTCTGAAAGAAACTCCTGAAGAACGCTTTCTCTGAGCAGGTCACCTCTATATTTTTAAGTCCAACTCTGATTTTACCTCTCAATTATATATTTTATATTAATTTGAGATTTGCTGTCTGTATGAAAATATAAAATTTAATAATGATAATTCTCTTCTTTCATCTCCCCACCCTGCTTTTTTCCCCCCACAGAATAACATTTTCTATTTCTCTAACTTTTCAACTCTTCTCCCATAACCTAACATCCCAAAACTTCATCATTCAATTCATGTCTTTGCACACACTTCATTTTTTTTAATGACTCTGAAACTGCAAACCTCCAAACTCAACATAATGCATTAGATGTACGCTCATTTAGAAAAAGTAATATGTGAACATTATTGTGTGTTTCTGAACCTATTTTCAAAATAAGGAAATGTAACAGAGGATTAGCTCTTATAAGATACAATTTTATCACCTAATATTTTTTAATAAGAAAGTTTTCTCCCAGGACTGTACTTAAAATACTTATTTATTTTTAATCAGAAAAAGAATATTACATTTATTCCTCACAAAATAGCTTTCTAGGCACTGATGAATAATAAGACATTTTTTTCTAATGGAATTTACAGGCCAGTAGGGGGCACACAGGAAACATCTAGCACACACTAGACAATGAAATATTCATGGAATAAATGAATAAACTAATTATAATGCAAAAAAGAATTAAATAAGCATCCTAATGAAGATTAAACAAGTCTTTATTATAACAGAAAAAAGGAAAGTTAATTTTATTTTAACCCAAGACATCAAGAAAGATTTCATTGCATAAAGAAATTTTACTAAGTTTGCAAAGATGAAAGAAAATGTTGTAACACTTTTTGTATTGCATTATAATTTTTATTTTCCTTGTCTAGCTCTGTTATGTAACTGTGTTTCTTTTATGGCAGTGACCTATTCTAATATTTAATGTCCTTATACCCCCAAATAATACCTGAGGTACTTTAGACACCACATTCTTGTTGAATGGATGAGTGAATTACAGAGAATGTTAGAAATATAAAAAGGTTGAGAAAACATTATAAGTAACAGTAGGTTCGTTTTTCAGTGTAGTTGTAATGGAGGAGTTGTGGAAAGGTTGGTTAAAAAAGAGTAGAATGTAAGTTAATGCCTATAATAGCAGTTGTAATTACCATGGTAAGTATATTAATGTGTGGAGCCATCAGGTTATCTAAAAGATAGGTGTTATGATTGGCATGGATTTCTAGAAAAATACTAATCACTGATTAAAATGATGTGACTTAAAATGTTTTATGTTAGAACTAGAGGCCCAGTGCATGAAATTTGTGCATGGTGGGGGGTCTCCTCAACCCAGCCTGCACCCTCTCCAATCTGGGACCCCTCAGGGGATGTTTGCTAGTTTAGGCCTGATCCTGGGGACCGGCCCAAACCGGCAGTTGGACATCCCTCTCACAATCCGGGACCACTGGCTGCTAACTGTTTACCTGCTTGCCTGCCTGATCACCCCTAACTGCTGGCCTGGTCACCCTCAACTGGCCCTCCTGCCAGCCTAGTTGCCTTTAATTCCCCCCCACCCCGCCACTGGTCTGGTCACCTGTAACTGCCTCCCTGCCCGCCTGGTTGCCCCCAACTGCCCTGCCCAGCCAGCCTGGTCATCCTAAATGCCTCCCTGCTGGCCTAGTCACCCCTTGCAGCCCCCACTGCTGAACTGGTCACCCCCAATTGCCTCCCCCGCCACCCTGGTTGCCCCTAATTGCCCCTTCCCCACTGGCCTGGTTGCCCCTTACTGGCCCCCCTGCCAGCCTGATCCACCCCATCTGCCCCCCCTGCCAGCCTGGTCCACCACAACTGCCCGCCCTCCTGCAAGCCTGGTTGCCCCACACAGCCTGCTGTTTGGTCATTTGGTCACCCCTCACTAAGACCCCTGCCAGCCTGGTCGCCCCATGCAGCCTGTTTGGTCGTCTGTTTTGTTGTGATGGTCACTTAGGCTTTTAGATATATAGATGGGAAGGTGAGATAAGAATCTAAGGTAGTGACCCAAGATAGAGTGAGAAGTGTCAAAATTAGGGTAATAGAATAATGTCACAAGAAATTTTTAAGAAGATGTATTATATACAACTCTGATCATGGAGATATCAATTACAGACTTCTTGGAGAATGTTTTAATTGAGGTATTAAGAAAAGAAATGTCCAGAAACCTACCCTGTGCATCTAAGAAAAACCAAAAGTATTTTAAAGAAAATAATTCCCTAACCTGCTATGTTTACACTCTATTCCTTTTACATCCCTCTTGTCTTTGTTAACTGATTTTCCCTTCATATTTCTCCAGGTTTTGTACTTTCTCTGTGCATCTAAGCTAAACTTTACTTAAACTATTATTTGGTTTATTTTTTATTTTTCTTGTTGTTGTTTTTTAATGTCAATTTTCTCTAAGATGTTTATATCTTGCAGACAAAGGTGTTTTCTGGCTTATTAAATGTTGTGTCCCAATGTTTGGTAGCCTATATTCATATATTAAATGTATATATAAATATTTTTAAAATTATTTTTTCATTGCACAGGTATATACTCAGAGGTAAATTATTTTTTCTCCTATGTCCTGGTCAACAAGTTATTTTGTGATTCATTAGGCAAACATTGATTAAGTTCATTTGAACATTTCTATGAAACACACTTGAACATTTTTGTGAACTGTTTTGGGTTATAAGGACAGATCATTCTTAAGACCAACACAATCTCCATGAAATTGTTTGTTTAAGGTTTCTCTCTCTCTCTCTCTCTGTTTAATCTAGTCAAAGTGCTATATTTATCAGAGAGAAAAGTGAGACTCAGAGAAGTAAGCTTAGGTTAATCTCAGGGTTGTACAGGTAGTTAATGACAAAAGTATGACTAGGTTAATGCTAGTTAGTACTTTTTTCCCCCCACCTCTTAAATTTTATTTTTCAATTACAGTTTACATTTGTATTTGTTTCAAGTTTACAACAAGTGGAGTAATTAGACACTCATAAACTTTACAAAGTGGTTACCCTGATACTTTAAGTACCCATCTGGCATCACACATATTACAAGATTACTGACTACATTTCCTATGCTGTACTTCCATACCAGCACGATTCTGTAACTACCAATCTGTACTTCTCCATCCCTTCACCTTTATCACCAGACCTTCAACCACCCTCCCCTCTGTCCACCATCAGTCTGTTCTCTGTTTCTATTTTGTTTGTTTGTTTATTTTGCTCTTTGGTTCCACCTGTAAGTGAGATCATATGGTATTTGTCTTTCTCTGTCTGACTTATTTCACTTAACCTAATGCCCTCTAGATCCATCCACATTGTTGCAGTTGGTAAGACTTCATTCTGTTAAGGCCAAGGAGTATTCCATTGTATATATGTACCAACTGGTTACACTATATAAATAATGAATTCAAAATGGATTAAAGATTAAATGTAAGACTCAGAACCATAAAAAAATCTAGATAAAAAGCATAGGCAGTAAAATCACTGACATTTCTCTTAGCAATATTATTTTTCATATATTTCCTTGGGCAAGGGAAACAAAAGAAAGGGACTGCATCCAACTAAAAAGGAAACCATCACCAACAAATAAGGTAACTTCCTGAATGGGAGAAGCTATTCCAGACAAGGATACATCTCATTGTTATGGGTGAAGGTCTTGGAGTGCCATGAGGAAAAGAATTTCCTGAGGTACCCATGGAAGCATGGGGTGTCATGTATAACTTTATGGATGATGTAAAATTAAGAGGGTTCCCCTTGAAGTTCCTATCATCTCTTTCTGTCTCACCATGGAAGAAATCCAATCTTAATCTTCAGGAGGACCAGAGTTAAAGCCACTGCCCAGAATTTCTGCTCCATAGTAAAGTCCAGTCCAGCATCTGGCTAGCTTGGCTTGTGTTCCAGCTGCAGTCCAGTGCATGTGGTGTTCGCACAGCTATGAGGCCATGCAGCTGCTTAAGGCCACTTGGCTATGGAAAGAGAACAGGCAAGTGAATGAGCAAGAAACCAATAAAAGTGATAACAAGAGGCAGAGAGAACAAGAGAGCAAGTGCAAGAGAGATGAAACTCTTTGTCTGAGGATTTTAACTTTCCAAGATTTTGCGTGCTTCTGACCGGGTCCATCCACTAACCAAGCCACTGTTCCCAAGCTATACTGACAGGTAAGTATCCCCCTTTCATTAACTCAAGTTCTACCATGCATGTACCTATCTCCCTCTTTGTTCGGTTCCCTCCCCAAGTGATCTGCAGGGAATGGACCAATGGTTCCCTGGGAAGAGTGAAGCTGTAGCTTCCTGGTGAAGGTGCCCTGATGACCATGCTTATAATGTGGACCTTCCCTTTGCTAATTACAATGATAACACCATAAGGGGTTAATATCTAAAATTTATTAGAAACTCATTCAACTCAACAACCAAATAAACCAAACAATCTAATTAGAAAATGAGCCCTAACCGGTTTGGCTCAGTGGATAGAGCGTCGGCCTGCAGACTGAAGGGTCCCAAGTTCGATTCCGGTCAAGGGCACGTACCTTGGTTGTGGGCACATCCCCAGTAGGAGGTGTGCAGGAGGCAGCTGATCGATGTTTCTCTCTCATCGATGTTTCTAACTCTCTATCCTTCTCCCTTCCTCTCTGTAAAAAATCAATAAAATATATATTTTTTAAAATGGGCAGAGGACATGAATAATTAATTCTTCAAAGAAGACATACAAATGGCCAATAGACATATGAAAAGATGCTTAACATCACTAATCGTTGAGAAATGAAAATTAAAACCACAATGAGATGTCACTACAGCTGTATGAATGGCTGCCGTAAATAAATGAACAAGTAACAAGTGTTGGCACGGATGTGAAAAGGGAACCATCTTGCACTGTTGGTGGGAATGCAGACTGGTGCAGCCACTATGGAAAACAGTATTAAGATTCCTCAAAAAATTAAAAATGGATCTGCCTTATGACCCAGCCATTTCACTTCTGGGTATATATCAGAAGAAACCCAAAATACTAAATCAAATGAATATATTCACTCCTATGATCATTGCAGCATCCTATATAATAAAAGCATAATATGCTAAGTGTTCAAACAATCGGTTGACCGTTTGGTCAACTGTTCAGTCGACTGCTCAACCAGTCACTATGACATGCACTGACCATCAGATGCAACGACTGGTAGGTTAGCTTGCTGCTAGGGTCCAGCCGATTGGGACTGGGTGAGAGGGCTGGACACTGGACATGCCCTGGAGCCCTCCCTCAATCCCTCCATGGCCAGCTGGGGGGGATCGGCCAAGCCAAAGGATCCTACCCCATGCATAAATTTGTGCACCGGGCCTCTAGTTATTTATAATAGCCAAGATATGGAAGTAAACAAATTGACCATCAATACATGTATACAATGTTTGCTTGAAGTTTAATGTAATTTCACTCTCTTGCAGAGATATCCTGAGAAAAAGGAGCTATTAAACTTTTATCCTGTTAACGATACATTTTCTTGATTTTTATCAAATCTAATACTTCTGTTTCCCTGACTCTTCTTCTAAGCTATCAATCTCTATTTAAATCCCTAATAGAACAGAAATTTAAATATATACAATATATAGAATATACTTTTAAAAATATGATTGTGTGAAATAGGTTGATGATTTCTGGAACATTTTGATTGTTATAAAACATATTTTTGGAATTATCTATAATATTAAAAGCATAATATGCTAATTAGACCAGACATCCTTTCTAATGAAGCTGGTGCTGAGCGGGAAGCCCAGGTCCTGGGTGCCAGAGGGAAGCCGGTGCCGGCAGTCGGGGGAAGGAAGACCTACTTTTGCATGATTTTTGTGCATCGGGCCTCTAGTGTAATATATGTGATAGCAAGGAAAATGTTTTCTGTAGAATTTTAATTTCAAGAAAATGTATGTCATTAAATTGGATAAAGAGTAATAAAATCCTTTTTAAGAAAAAAATTATATTATCTATTTTTTGTCTCAGAAGAGAGTCAAAATTTTGTCTTATTAAGAAATCAAGCAAAGCAATCTAGAGGTTTATTAGTGTATGTTAAAATCAGTGAAGTGTTTGTTTCAGTTTGTAATCCCAACCAAAAGAATGTTAGTCATGAGTTTTGACACAATATGTGAGTTTTAACTTGTTACTACTGTGAGGTAGAACAAACTTTCCTCTACCTCAAGTTTCTTCTGGCTGGTCTAATAATCACGTAGACATGAGATAGATTAACAAGAACAAATAACCAAATTTAGTACATACATATGTATTGGAGACCTGCATACATGAGAGAATCAGAGACCTCATGCAGAAGAGGTTCTGAGATAGAAAGGGAACATGGGTATATAAAAAATCCTGCACTAGGGATAGGGGTCTTCAAAAAGTCATTGCAGGATGATAAGAAGAGTGGAACTTCAGCAAATAGAAGTTGTCCTACCCTATAGATAGGTCAAAAGAAGTTATCTCCATCCCTGACCGGTTTGGCTCAGTGAATAGAGTGTTGGCCTGTGGGCTGAAGGGTCCCAGGTTCGATTCTGGTCAAGGGCATGTACCTTAGTTGCGGGCACATCCCTAGTAGGGGGTGTGCAGGAGGCAGCTAATTGATGTTTCTAACTATCTCTCTCCCTTCTTCTCTGTAAAAAAATCAATAAAATATATTTTTTTAAAAAGAAGTTATCTCCAATAATATCTTATGGCTCTTCTTTTGTGAACTAGAGTAAACTATTTGATATGAGAATTTCAGTTGTTTGATCTAGAAGTCAGGAATGATGTTGACTATCTAACAGAGCTGTTGTAAAATAAAACAAATGAAAGTTCATAAAGCATCACACACTATTTTTTAAATATTTCAATTGATTTTTAGAGAGAGAGGGAGGGTGGGAGAGGGAGAAAGAAAACATGGATGTGAGGGGTTTCCCCTTGCATGCTCCTCACTGGGGATTGAGCCCTCAACTGGGCCATGTGCCCTGACTGGGAATTGAACCATGGGACAACACCCAGACAACTGAGCCACACCGGCCAAGGCCATCCCACACTTTTTAAAGCTGAAATTTTTATGTCTCCTTCTTAAATGTCTCCATGAAGCAGAATGCCTTGATGTTGACTTTATCTCCATACATTTCTGGATCTTTCTCTGCCCCCTGCCCCCTCCTTCAGTCTCCACTAAACTTTCATAGGCTCTGTCATCCTCTCTCACTTAGCTCCTGGCAATAGACTCAAAAATAATCCTTGGTCTTTGTTCCTATACCCACCCCCATCCCCAATTGCTGCCAGAGTTATCTTTCAAAAATGAAGCTGGTAATTTTATTGTATCTCTAATCATCCTTTAGTTTGGTGTCCCACTCTCCAAGTTAGCTGCACTGGGCTGCAAATTATGCAAATACTGCAAGTAGTTTCACCATGTCCGGTTCTTTTATGCTGTTTGTTCTGCCTGAAATTACTTTTTTTCCTTCTTAGTTTGACAAAATCTGCTTGGTCCAGGGTGTTTAGCTCATATAGCACCTTCTCTGATAGTCCTTTACTCATACTTTATGTAAAGTATTTTCACAAAGTGTTACAGCCCATTGCCTTGATTCTCTCTCACCTGATAGATGGCACATTTCTACTTTGAGGGAGGAGGTTCCATTTTTTTCTGTGTTGAATTCCAAGAATGTAGCACAATGTGTAGTTTAACATATGGGATTTTAAATTGCACTGTTCTGGAAATCAGAGAGCTCCTATTTAATTAATTGTATTAATAAACATATTCTGGTTGGGCATGAAATTCATAACAATTATTTTTCTGTTTTATACTGGAAGCCCATCAGGTTGCATTTGCCTTCAAGCTGCATTAATGTACTTAGCATTATTACTAGATTGGGGGGAAATATAATCACTGCACATTTAACACTAACATTCTTCATATATCACTGTCACC
>NW_006293776.1:415558-433335 GCF_000327345.1 Myotis davidii | reverse complement strand
AAGAGTGTTAGGCTGGTTAGCCTCTACGTTTCACAATGTAATTATCTAACATCAATCACTTAGCTAATAGGATGGTAACTCTTAATCTATAACTTTCTTTGAAATGATATGACTTAACAAGAGCTGCACGTTTCGAAACAAGAAACCTAATTAGAAGTTGCAGAGAAAAGATAGACAAATCTTTACCAGAATGTGTATGTTCATTTCTCCCTTAGATTCACATAGACTACCTATTGCTCTTAACAAGAATTCTTTTTAAGGACAGCAAGCTATTGCTGTAAAGTTATATAATAGTCCTCTGAGGTTATTGCGAAACTAGAGGCTCAGTGCATGAAATTTTTTTTTTTGGGGGGGGGTCCCTCAGCCCTCTCGTAGTCCGGGACCCCTTTCAGAGATAGCCACCTACCGGCTTAGGCTCGATCCCCCCAGGGATCAGGTCGAAGCCGGCAGGCAGACATCCCTCTCACAATCCAAGATCCCTCACTCGTTACCACCCACCTGCTTGCTCCTTACCGCTCAGTTCACTGCTCCTTAGTGCTGCTGCGGAGGGGGAGAGGCTCCCGCCACTGCTGCTGCTATTGCCAGCCGTGAGCCCGGCTTCTAGCTGAGCGGCGCTCCTCCTGTGGGAGCACACTTACCACCAGGGGCAGCTCCTGCATTGAATGTTTGCCCCTGGTGATCAGTGCACATCATAGTGACTGGTCATTCTGCTGTAATGGTCACTTTTATTATATAGATTCCTACCAAACTAAAGGGGCTCATTTGGTAGGGTGCATCAAAGCCCAATAAGGCATGAACAGGAGTTTGCAGCAAAGAACGTAGTAAAGGTTTATTTAGTGAATTGACTACAAGTCCAGAGCTACAGGTGAGCTCCTCTGCACTCACACCCACACCCACCCCACCCATGGCTGATAGGGCAGTGATGGCGAACCTATGACACGTGTGTCAGAGGTGACACGTGAACTCATTTTTTTTTGATTGATTTTTCTTTGTTAAATGGCATTGAAATATATAAAATAAATATCAAAAATATAAATCTTTGTTTTACTATGGTTGCAAATATCAAAAAATTTCTATATGTGACACGGCACCAGAGTTAAGTTAGGGTTTTTCAAAATGCTAACACGCCGAGCTCAAAAGGTTCGCCATCACTGCTATAGGGGAAAGATTTTATAGGGGAAAATCAGTAGTCATGGAAGCTAGGGAGCTGAGATTGCGGGCTCTCCTGATTGGTTGGGAACAGAGTAGGGGATAATTGCTCACTGCATCAGGTCCAGAAGTCAGCCATGGTGTCTCCTATCTGGTTTTGTGAGGATGTGGTCCTTACACTAACATGGGTCTGGTGCTGAAATACAACTGAGGTCAAAATGTTACCTTAGTTTGACCAAAGCTCTGTTATCATAGTCAACAGACTTGAGGCTTTATTCTTAAGAAAGTTTGACACTGACCTAACTGGAATGGAATGTTCTAAGGGCTTAATGATGAAGGAGGTGGACATGCAGTATGTGAAAAGGTGGAAGGATTTGGTAGGAAGGAGGTAAGTGAGTCACAGTGCTGTTAGACTGGACAAAGCTAGCTTGAATTATGGAAAAAGTCATATTAAAAAATAAAGTTCCTGTGTGCTTACAATATACTTCTTAATTTGGTTTAAAATTTTACCACCAAAGTGGTGAAATAGAAGTTCCAAAACAAGAAGGTTTTTTTTGTTTATTTGTTTGTTTTTTTAATGATAGAAGGAAATGATAATAAACAAAACATATGTAAAAGGTAAGCAGTAGAATTTCACTGCCTGTCATGGGGTTATTGGGGATTGTACCTACTAAATTCATGCTATCAACTCAATAAATGTGAGCATATGCACAGTAAGCCCACGCCTCTTCACCATGCTGTGAAAAGACAAAGTTCCCAGAGGCTATTTTGTACCAATGTCAGCCTACAGGTAGCTAATGTTATGGCTGGACTGGCCTTTGTGTTTCTTATTATGATCAAAAGACATCCTCCACAACAATCATCAGGAAACTTGAAAAAAAAAAGATGATTACTTACAAGTCCTGGAAATTACATGGCACATGGGTCACACAGGGAGGTCACGTGGAGAGAGAGAAACAGAGAGACAGAGGCCTAGTGTTTTGAGGGCTCACTCTTTATTGGTGAATTTAAAACATAAGAGCTAGAATTTAAAGAGCCAGATGAGGGAAAAAACTAGCAGCCCAAATGATCAGCTATCAAAGCACCCAAAATCTCTAAAACAAAAGAATGTTGAGGGAGGCCTGGCTTTTTATCTGAGTTCTGTAACTGACTATAGGCTTATTCATGGCAGTCATCTTTGAAGTGGGTACTTCTTTGAAGTGAATGCCTGGGCAATCAGCGCTGAAGTCAGACACTAGCATTGCAAAAGGAAAAGCCACAGTAGAGCTTACACTACACAATCGCCTAGCCTGAAATTGAAATCACATGAAGATAATCAGCAATGTTGTAAGGGACTTATTAATGTCCTTATATTATTGTAGGTTGAAAGAAGAACAATTTGAAAGATAATTTCAAAGTGCTCACTTAAATAATAGACAAATAAATAGGTACAGTATTTCCCAGCCAGTGTGGCTCAGTGGTTGAGTGCTCCATCTATGCACTGGTTTGATTCCTGGTCAGGGCACATACTGGTAGGGGGCATGCAGGAGGCAGCCAATTGACGTTTTTCTCTCTCATCGATGTTCTATTTTTTTTCTCCCTCTCCATTTCTTTCTCTCTATGAGCAAAAAAAAAAAAACCAAAAAAAAAAAAAAAACCAACACCACATTTCTTTAAAGATACAGTATTTTTAAAAAATGACTCAGAGGTTCCATAAAATTCTTCTCAGATTTATGCTCTATCATGTACTAGCCAAATACACTGGGTACGGTACACTGGGTGATCATTTCCTATTATGTAAGAGGCGCTAGGTTTTGGACCTAGTGTTTTGGGTTGTGTTGGGGGGATTATTTAAAGGAAGTCATATAAAATACTAAGGACCATGTTTTGCACATTATACATGTCCAATGGATCATAGTCATTTGAAAGAAATGCATAAAGGCATTTTTATAACATGCTTACAATTATAGTTGGCAGATTTCTCTCATTTCCACTGTAACTTAAGAAGGTCTACTATACTAATGTCATCAGTAACAGATATATACAATATGATACACATTTAGGGGAACAAGCACATACATGTATATATGTATACATATAATATATATTTAAAGGATTATATATATAATCATTATATATGTATATGTATACATATAATCATTAATATCTGTTACATTTACAAGTATATGGTAGGTGTTCAATAAATATTTGTTAAGAAAATGAATGCCTGAATATTTTTATCATTACATCTTTCCTGGACAATTAACACAGATCAACTTTATTTTAATAAGCTGATTTAAATACATTTATCTATTAATGTACATTTATTTATCTAAGTGACCCATTCTTCACTCTTGAGGAACATTCAGGTTGTTTCATAATTTGTCTGTTTTAAATAACACCATGATAACCAACAGTGCATTAACCTACATACACTTCACTTGGCCAACACCAGAAATTGAGATTGAGAAAGCAGATGCACCAACTGGCAGCCACAGGTTCCCTTCACTTTAATTGTGCTCTGCAATCTAAAAATCAGGAAGTAATTGTCAGAGGGGAGGGAGGTGGGAGACTGGGTGGAAAGGCAAAGGGATTGAGAAATGCAGATTGGTAGTAACAGAATAGTCATGGGGATATAAAGTACAGCACAGCGAATATCCTATATAATAAAAGGCTAATATGCAAATTATCCCCTCCACCAGGATTTCCACTGGGAGTTTGACCAGGGGGCGGGGCTAGCTGGCCAACCACCCTCGGATCCTCCTCTTGGCCGGCCCCACCCCCGATCGGCCCCTATCAGGGCAGTCCGGCTGGACCCCACCAGTGCACGAATTTGATCACGGATGACAGAATTACTACAATTTATTTCTCTTTAGCTATTCCATTTATTTTTCCAGAGAGCATAGAAAGGCTGTTCTTTTTCAGTTATTATCTCTGCTATTCCTTATTACCTACTTTAGGAAAATAGTTACTCAGAAATCACCACCTTAATATACCAGTTTGGCGACATTGAAAATTTTTCGGTATCTCAGTGTGAATTTTGCCAAATAAAAAACCATATACCGCTTTTCTCTACAAGTTCCTGATATTGATGGTAATATAAATGTCTTGATCTAATGGCCTCTTAGTCCACTTAAAATTTATCTCAGTGTGAATTTTGCCAAATAAAAAACCACATCCGCTTTTCTCTACAAGTTCCTGATATTGAAGGTAATATAAATGTCTTGATCTAATGGCCATTTAGTCCACTTAAAATCATCATTGATGTTTCTATTTTTCTCCCTTTCCCTTCCCCTCTGAAATCAATAAAAATATATTAAAAAAAGAAAAAGACATTTAGATCAAGTTTCTTAATCTTGGCACTATTGACATTTTGAGCCAGAAATTTGTCTTATCAGCATCTCTTGCCTCTACCCATCAGATACAAGTAGCAGCCCCAGCTAAGGCCAAAAATGTCTCCAGATTTTGCTAAATGCCCCTGGGTGCCAGATTTGCCCTTGAGATCACTGCCGTAGCCGTTATTTTTAGTGTTTCCACTAGGTGACTACTAGTAAGTTGAACCTTTACAAAGTTGAGATCTAGAGCAGTATATAGTTAACACGATATTCAGACTTAAACAATCTTACTGAAACTTTGGCTGGAATATTTATTTGTGGAAATATTGTAGCCTAAAGAAGTTGACAATGAGGGTAAAAATGTATAAGTATGTATGGGTGTACTTACTTCTTCCCTTTTGCTTCATGACTGTTAATCCTGGTCCCGATTTAAGAAAGTAAATGAGTGTTAGAAGGAAGCCTAACTACTTAAAAAATGCATGATACATAACATTAACTTTATTTTAAGGCAGGCTATGTGACTGCTAATCATATTGTATAAAAACAAACATACATGTAATTATCACATACCTATCTAATGAGTTAGAACACAGACATCCATCTCTAAAAATAAATAAACTTAGATAACAATGTTTTTATATATTGGATTTGCCACTGGAGGGACAAAGAGAGAAAGGAACAGAATATAAAACAAAAGGCAGATATATTTGTAAAGAAAAGATGCGTATGCCTAAATATTTGTATTTTTACTTATTGAATTAAAATAGAGTGGCCTGGAAATACAGACGGAATTCCAAGATCTATATATTCCAAGCATATTTTGAAATATTACTAAATGTAATGGTTTATTTATTTGATATTTTATTATAAACTTTAGCTTTTATTCAGAGCTTGTCAACATTAATTTGCAAAGGCAAAGTAAGTGCTGTAACTTATTAGTATTCAGCGTTACAGAAATTAATTTTTATAAAGCGTTCCTTATAATATAGTTTGTTTTAAAAAATTGTATCTCTTTTTCTAAAAATATGTGGTTTAGAAAGTTAAATTGATTACTTAATAAACATAGTAAAATGACATGCAATTTTGGTAAACATAATGACTATTTCTGTTTGGGTTAAATTATGAACTAAAGTATGAAATATTTTTGATTCATTATTTTTGCTTGAAATTTGGGAGTTCTTATAGAATATAAGAAGTATATCCATGTTTTATAAGTAATAAGTGAATAATAAAAATATAATAGGCTGCATTTTCTAAGACACAAATTTATTTCACCAATTTATTTTCTGAGAAAATCTCAAACGAAGAGAAAATAAAAATGCAAGATAATTCCGGAAAGATTAACATACTAGTAAAAGATCCAAACATGCTCAAATGTTTATGTCATATTACTTGACCTCAAAGTTATATAGACAAATACAAAAGAATGTGTGTAAAAGTGTTCAATTAAAATGGTTTGTAAGTTGTTATCCAACTATGTGTAATAACTGGTGTTTTGTAAGAGCTACATGAAATTTTATAATTTACTTCTAGTAAAAGTCTGTCATAATTGTTTTTTATGGGATTTGCTTTAAATTTAAGTTCATGCCATTTTTAAGCCATAAAAGTAAATGGAACATGTCATTTTCTAACAGAAGCTGAAATTATCCATTTTTATCTTGTATGAATCTCTTAATATAATGATTTTACTCTGACATCAGGTTAAACATAAAAAATATTCTCTGATTCTCGTAAGTAACAGACTGGAATGGGTAAAAGAGTTGACTAATTGCTTCATTTAACAGTTTTATTTTCTACCTTCAGTGGGAAAGAGACATTTTCTGTTTTTTTTCTCTTATAATCATGAGATCAGTATTTACTTGCCTTAGAGTCCATTTTACAACTTTCATTCTTTTTTGCTTCTGTCCTTTTAAATACTTGCAAATTATAGGTTGATGAACTGAGCAGTTATTTAAATACAAAGATACGATTTTAAAATAAAATTATATATTTATGTATTTGTGTAAGGGCTGAAAGACATCTTGTTTGTATATACATATGAAATTATTACATCTCCTTAGAGCCAGGGTGATAATAACACCTTGCACTTTTATTCAGGAACCATATTTGCCAACATATCATTCATTCACTCATTAATTCATTCATTCTTTTACAGATGTCCTTGAGTCAGAACTACCTTAAGTGACAGAACACGATAGTGAAAAAAACTACAAAGCCCCTACTTTGGTGGAGCTTTTATTTTCTAGTGTCAGAGGCAGGGGACAAACAAAAATTAGTATGCTAAATAAATGTGATAATGATTGCCTGGAGAAAATAGAACAGGTTAATGACATATAGAGTGACCTGTGGAAAAAATAATGTATCATTTTCAAAAATAAAACTTAAAAACATTATCTTAAGTGAGTCTACATTTGACATGTAACATAAAAAGACAGAAAACAGAGAACTAGAAATAATATATTCATAATGTGATAAAAGTAGACTGGTATTGCATTTTATATCTAATGTTTTAATTTTTTTAAGATTCAAAACACGTCTATTTTATGAAAGATAAGTTGCATGTATAAAGCTAGATTAAGATAAAAAATGGCAAGGTTGTATAGCTGAGAAACCTGCCCTCTTATAACACTAATTATATAGTCATTGTATTATTATCCTCTGTAGAGATTAAGCTTTTATGATGGCAGAGAGCAAATTAATACAGAGAAGAATTTTCTGTTAACATTTCTATTTAGAAACATTTTTTAAACTTTTATCTAGCTATTTCCTATGCCTAGAATTCTCCACCAGCTTTGCCTAATTTACTCCCAAACCCATTGCAGTTTAAAGAAGACTCCTAAGAAATATTTTCTCATAATCCAAACTAGGTCAGGGTTTATATTTTGTGACTCTCATAATGTCACCTAGTTTTCTTCATCACCGTGTTCATGCTTCTGGATGCATCTTTATTTGTGTGACTCTAACTCTACTTCCTCCTCCACACTGGGCAACTGGCACCATTGTATTTTTAATTTTCAGAAGAAAAAAATATATATATATACATAAACACACACATACACAGTAAAATATCCTAAAATTCCTCATTTCTTCTCAAAATCATTTCAATTTTCCCCCAGGCAATTGCTAAATGCATCTCCTGGTCTTGTTCAGTCTTAAAATAACATATTGAAATTGCCCTCTTTTCATAATCACTCCCTCTTCTGTTTTTCTGTTTTTCTCCCTCTTCTCTTTAAAACTAGCAAAAATTAGATTTTTAAAATATTCACTTCCAAATGGTACTCTGATCTGACAGCAAAAACCAGCAGCCAAGCTCCCTGAAGAGAGGATTCTTCCTCTCAGAAGGGTGTTTCTGCCACGACAATAAACTCTCTGAGGACAGAGGACATGGTGATTTCCCTATCGTTTTTCCCCATCACTCAGCACAGTGCCAGACCCAGCAGAGCCTCTCAATAAATATCTATGGAGTATTCATGAATAAATGATTAAAAAGGAATAAATCACAATTAAAAAGACCCAGTTTGTGGGGAAAAGCATCACCATTTGTGGGCTGGGGGGTTGTTTCATTATTTTTCTTTTGCACCAGATTGCAAAAAAGCAAAAAATTAATAAGGAATAAAGGAGAAAAAAGGCAGTTGTGAAGTCTCCACTTGAGATTCACACTCCCTTTTGGAGAGGCACTGAATCAGCGTTATCTATATACATAAAAGCCTAAGCAAATCCGGGCACCGGGCCTTAGTTTTAAATAATTGTAGTAATCCTGGACCTAAGGCCTTTACATTTACTTTAACACCAAATACTTAAATAAAAAACTCACACACACACACACACACACACACACACACACACACACGGCCGTTATCAGCACCTTGCCTCTCAGCTGCAATTCCCTCTTCACTGCCTGCTGTGTACCAGGACGGAATCCCATAAAGCATTTCTCCTTTACAGTGAGCCTAACTTACTAGTAAGCTTTCTCAGGAGAGGGCACTAAGGGACACTGAGGAGCAAGTGCTTTTCTTGGTTCTGGCCACAGCCCTATTGGTCAGCAACATGGAGGTGAGAACATTAGGTTGCGCTTTACCCCAGACACACACCTAGACCCGTGGCCCCTGAGCAGCACACCTGCCAGGTGATCACCTTTCTGTGCAGGCGCTGAACTCTGGCTGCAGCTTGTCTGTTCCCTGGAGGTTGCTCTCTGCTTCCCCAGGGACAGTGCACCAGCTCTGACCCTGGCGATTACACAGGGGGCTCCAAGGTCTGAACACCTACCATGGGAGGGGAGGGACCCTTTTCAAGTTTATTTTTTCTTGGATGTTCTCCTTCAGCCCGAGAATTGAATCTTTTCAAATATGACCAGGAAATCACAGCCAAACAGATAATGAATGATTTACTTGTATCCAGTGAATTTTAAAGATCACCATTATTTTTTAAGTTTATATCTTTTAAAGAGATATTTTTTAAGATGTTGACTCTTTAGTATTTTGCTTGGATGTGCATTGCAGACCTCCAAAATAAGACTGCTAAAATCCTTCTACGATGATAAAACTGACTTGTCAGAATAAAACTTAACCAAAATTAAGTGATGGAACCATGCTACAATGGTTGTTTTCTTTAAAAAAAAATACTGTTAATTATTTTTATTACAAATAAACTATAAACTATGGCCATATCTGTGACTATGGACTTTCCAGTATTAAATAATGTAGGCAATACTTCTTCGAAGTACAAAACAAGGTCAAAATTTCATTAGTGATTAACAACAGCAGTAACTATTTCTCTTTTCTACGTTTTTAAAAATCCTCACACAAAGATATTTTCCCCATTGATTTTTAGAGAGTGGAGGGAGAGAAAGAGAGAAAAACATCAATGTGAGAGAGACACAGGAATTGGTTGCCTCCCACACACGCCCCAACCAGGGCCTCAAACCTGCAACCCAGGCATGTACCCTTGACAAGAAATTGAACCCATGACCTTTTGGTGCACAGGCCTGTGCTCTAACCACTGAGTGAGCTACCAGCCAGGGCAGCAGTAACTATTTCAGTGTTATTACTTTACATCTTTCTTCGCATATATTCTCCACAATCTAACATTTTTTAATGTTTGGATTACAACTGCTAGTAATAAGTTTTACAAGTTTTAAAATGGGCAGAATCCTATGTTGTGACTATATATGTCTCTCACGTGGGCTTGAAGAAACATTCATCGCCCTTTGGGCTTACCGATATATTATTTTAAAATGGTCTTTGATATAAAACTCGGTTTTGCATTTGAGGATTTAATAACTCAACTTATGTAATTAAAGGATTTCCTTTTAATTTTCAGAACTTATAATTATCACAATGATTAATAAGTTACATTACTGTTATACCCAGTAGCTCTATGTATCTAGTGTCTTGCCTGGCACTTCCAATTCTAAGCTTATCAGAAGTGTAGGACAGTTCTTCCTACAATATTGCAGAACAAGTATATCTACTTTCCTCTTTTTTTAAAAAAAATATTTACCTTTTTTTCTTTTGGTAATCCTATATAATAAAGAGGTAATATGCAAATTAACCCTCATCAGTTGGGGCAACCAGGCCAGCAAGGGGGGCAGTAAGAGATGTCTAGGCCTGTGGGGGGGGGCAGTTAGGAGCGACCAGGCTGGCAGGGAGGGGACAGTTGGGGGCAACCTGGCTGGCAACAGGAGGCAGTTAGGGGTAAGCAGGAAGGCAGGCAGGTGAGTGGTTAGGAGCCAGCAGTCCAGGATTGTGAGAGGGATCCCAGATTGGAGAGGGTACAGGCTGGGCTGAAGGGATCCTCCCTCCCCCACCCCCTCATGCAAGATTTTCATGCACTGGGCCTCTAGTATGTACATAAAATAAAATTTACCATTTTTGCCACTTTTAAGAATCTAGTTCAAAGACATCCGCATGGCTTTGCAACCATTCCCACCATCCATCTCCAGGATGTTTTTATCTGAAAATATTCACCCAAATGTTACAAACTGAAACCCTGTACTCATTAAACAGTAACTCCCCATTCCCTTCCTTTTGATCTTTACACACTATTTTCCAACCTGTATTTTTCTAGTCAACAAAAGACCATGGGCATTATTCCATGACAATAAAAATCTGGACAGGACCATAGACCCTTGTACATTGAAATTTATATTCATCCTGAGTTCTCTTCCATTAGAGCAATAACACAGTGTCTTATATAAAGACAGGCGTTCACCTCTCTGTCACCCAGAAGGATTTTGAATTTCATAAGTATAGAGCACAGCTCTTACTCAAATGTTTATCTTTGGCCACTCATAGTGCCTGGCAGGTAGTAAGTGATCTATAGATGTGTATTGAGTGAATAAATTACTGAATGAAGCAGGGATATCAGTTCCCTGGACTGAGGAACAAAAGATACTGTCACTGCAGGTTCTGGGCAACAATCTCAGAAAAACAAATTACATTCAGTTAGTGAATACCTAAGGCCAAGGGTTTCATAGTGTAGCTAACAGAGGCACACTACGGGTTTCATCGCATGCTGATTAACTGTCTGCAGGGTCTTACTCTTGCCACCACAGGGAGTGTACACAGGAAATCAGTCATAGGATGAGGAGGGGAGTGTGTAAGATGTGCCAAGCACTGTGGGTGCTAGGTGGTGGGATCCACAGTGACTCATTCATGGGTAATTGTCTAACTCAGTTTCTCCAGGGTGTCCCCTTTCTGTGGCCAAAGTGGATGGGCATTTCAGGGTCTAGAACCAGGGCCAAGATCCGATGCCTATCACGTGGCACCGCAGTGGGTGGGACTCCACCTGGTCCCTTGTATACGGTGCTGATGACAGAATTAAAGCCAAATGGGGTTCCAACAAAGCCCTTATGGTTATGGAGTCCTTTCTGGAGCTATTGTTGGCCACCCAGTGAGTGAATCAGGTACCTGGGGGCAGGCCTGTCTTCTCAACCAACCTGGAGTTTCACTCTCCTACCTGGATCTTACAGCTCCCAAAAGGTACTTTTGTCTGTGGATGGAAGCCAAGTTCTTGTTGAAAGGGGTATACAAGCATGGGTATCTTATTTGCCCATCTTATTGACATCATTCTAGTATTTCCATTTTAAAAGTTGTTAACATTCATGCATCTTATGTGTAAAAGGTGCCTCCAGTGAGGTTTTCCCCTTTTATCTGACTTGCCTTTGATGTCTACAGAAAATAGATATTCTCTGCCATGCAGAGCAGCCTGCGTTTGCATTTAGCACCTAAGCAGGGGTGTCTGCAGCTTGCTGTAACAGCTTGGGTTCCCTTTCCTTTCACAGCCTCATTAAGAGGGCAGCATCTTTGAAGGATGTTTGCCTTAGGTTCCCATTCTATTAGCATGGGATGCTCAAGACCTTTGATCATTTCTGTTTTACTTACATGTTATTCCATCAGAAAGAGAATACTGCCAGATTTGCAATGAGTTAATCCTTCAACAAACGCAGTCAGGCTAATTTAATTTGAAATAAAAATGGATGATGTTTATAAGCTTAACTTTCCAGGCATCCAACTTCATTTAAACGAATCCCTCTGGTTATATCCATTAGACTACTTTTAGCAGACTGCAAACTTGAAAAGTTATCAATATTTTGTTTAATGTTATGAGTGTATTTCCTGTAAACACAGTAGCATTCTTACTAAGTAAATCAATATTATTTATGAATAGAACTGCATGAATTTCTAAATGAACCATTTAAAGATCAATCTCAGTATTTTTACACATTTTGATGAAATCTGAACAATTATTGAACCTAATTATCTCTAAAAGTTCAAATATATTACATAAGCAGAAAGAAAAAATTTCCATCTATACCTATGTTTTTGTCAAATGTTTTTTGAGATATAAAGATATCTCATGTGTACTATAGACTCAGGAAGTAGTTGGCATTAATGTGGAGATTAAATTGATTTTGTCAAGTTTTTTAATAGTCTGGTTACATTTACAAACTCTCTCAAAAGATGCTTAAGCTCACATTTTGCATACAATTTTACAGATCCATCAACTGTGCGGTCTATACATGGACCATTTAGCTCCTATGAACTCCAAGTTAAGATGCCATGTATATGCACAAACTGCCTCCTATTGTCATATAAATATCTATAGAATATGAGTGATACTTTAAATCAACTTCCATATACTCTCAGTACAAACAAGGTTATTTATTATTATTATTATTAGTTAGGGTATTACAAATGTGTCCTCATCCTCCCCATTAACCCCCAACCTCCACCGCCCCCACCCCGCACACTCATGCTCCCATCCCCCTGTTGTCCATGTCCATTGGTTTGGCTTATATGCATGCATACAAGTCCTTTGGTTGATCTCTTCCCCTTACCCCCGCCCTCCCCTACTTTTCTTCTGGGGATTGATAGCTTGATCACTGTTTCGCAGTCTTTGGGTCTGTCCCTGTTCATCAGTCTATGTTGTTCTCTATAATCCGCAAATGAGTGAGATCATGTGGTATTTATCTTTCTCTGACTGGCTGATTTCACTTGGCATACTGCTCTCCAGTTCCATCCATGCTGTTGCAAAAGGCCAAACAAGGTTATTTAATAAGAATTATTGCCATCTTTACATTTCCCATTTATTGACTAACCTATTTCAAGGAAAATAGTATTGATATTTGAGAAAAATAGATCTCTAATCATAAAAAAATTGAAACTATAATGTAGATGTTGCCACTTAGGTAAGCATTACAACAGCTATTTTAGAGTACCAAATGCCTACTTCTAATGTGTAGAATCAATTACCAATCATGATTTTGCACTCTGTATATTCATGGGTGGAATGGCAACACAGTGTTATTAGATTTGAACAGCATATTTTACAAGAAAATCCAGAGTGAGTCCCAAAGCACTTTTGTTTATTAATGTGAAGTATCTTTGTTAAAATATGAATTAACTAAATTTGTATTGCTTCTCATTTCAGTCCCTTTTGTTGTGAGAATGAAATTAAAAAGATGTCATATTCACAGAGGACAGAGAGCCTAGTCATCATTTGTAAAAATGGTCATCTCAACATCCCAGACAGAAGTGGTTTCCTCACCACAAGATGAGATTCGCATTCCGTGAAGCAAGGTAAATTTAGTAATTTGGGTAGTTCAAATAAAGTGTGTGTTTACTCTAAATAAATAATAAATAAATAAAAATATGTCATAATCCCTTTGACTATAAGTAGTTAAAAATGGTGTTGTAAAACAAATCAGGCATAAATGATGTAAATCAAATAACATGATTTCTAATCCACCAAGGAAAGACTTAATGTCAACCATATTTATTAAAACATTGTGATAATAAAACTAAAACTTCAATAATAATAATAATAACATAATAATAATAAGAGCAACTAATTTTTAACCTCCTCTATATTAGAATATTAGAATTTTTTGAAGTCCTTTGAGGTCATTATATTCTCCAGGTTTTCCTCTTAAGCATTTTCACCACCTTCTTATTTGCCCCAACTCTTATTGGTGCCTTATGAAGCTGTGATGTTAAACTATTTTTGCTAACAATAGCCTCAAGGAAAAGCTGTGTGCAGTGGGCAAGCTCTGAGTCAGATCAAATGAAGACAAGGCTTGCAAGTGGGATCTTTTAGGGAACTAGCAGACAGGTAGCTGAAGGACAGTTACCTGAGAATAAAGCTTTGGGGGAGCTCCAACTCAGTCCTGCCACCTCCAGTGGCTGACAGATTGCTGCTTTTTACTGTGATTGTGTAGCTGTTGGTTTTCAAGGTTACAATGGAGCTAGAGATAGGACACTGGGAATAGGGCAAGTTAAAACACCACAAATTTTATTGTTCTTGTTCTTCTAATTAAATGTTACCCACATTGTTTTAAGCCTTTGGTTCATTCCAAAGTTCTGAAAATATTGTTTTTGAAAATTTTGGCAGTGTCTTCATTGCTTTTTCAAAAGAATATCTCAAAGTTTTTCTTCCACAGACCTTGCCATCATTCTTTATCAGATTATTAAGCTATAAAATGGAATAGCTATCAAGCTGTTTATTCAAATTAATAAATTATGTTTAATGTCATTAGATGTGTTTATTAAAAGGTAAATGTTGACTTCATTGATATGTAAACAGCTTGTATTTTCTGAAAAATAAAATAAGAAAACACAAAAGGGAAATGAGCTCAAAAGTTAAATGTATATTTAAATCGAATTTGGAAAAGCATTTAATACTTGAAAATTTTAATCCAATATCTAGTTTAAAGAGAGAATTAGAACTAAATATAATAGTGACTAAAATAGTAAGTGATTTAATTGTTATATGATAGCTTTTGAGTTAAGATAGGATTTGATTTTAGAAACAACATTCAATAAAGTTGGACATATCCTAAATCAAACCAAATGTTATCAGGCTCCAGATCCATCTGTTTTATTATGTTTCCCAAAATGCTTATTAACTGTACTATGATTCAGGTTACTTGGCAATATTATCTGGATAAATTTTAGTTTGATATATTTCATATATTTAAAATAAATGTTCTGACTTCTATCTGCATCAGCGTTGCTTAAAATGTTATAACTAAATGCACAAAGGAACTTAAATTGTTCATGAATATTTTCCCATAAAGCCCACATAATAGTTTTACGTGGACCAGAAAATTTGAAGAAAACGATTGCTCTGTGATTTCTCATTTCTACTCATTGAATGAATAGGCCTTTCTTTCAAACATAAAAATGGCAGATTGCAGCTCCCAGCATCTCCATTTGGAATCCTAGCTAGTCTAAAAATGAACACTGCTGATCTGCGTCTATGTAAATTTCCAACATTTGCTATTCTATTTTAATAGCTGAGTACATTGGAGAACTAGGAAACCACATCATCAGTGTAGGTAAGGCATTTGGAAAAGGGAGAACCTAAAGATTACCATCTTTATGTAACAAGTGCACAAAGGGAGCTATGGCGTGTAACTAGTAAGATAAAACCACTTAGTGATATAAGCATCTGAATTACACTCAATAATTACCTTTTTATTTTAACTCCAAACAAATGGTGCATCACAATCTCACTTTTGAGTCCAAAGTAGGACTATTATAAGATTTCTGGCTTGAATGAAACATCCACGGTTGCCAGGATACCATCGTAGGTGGCTGCCAGGCCAGTCTAACAGTAGTTTGATGAGCTCCTGGCTGACTCTTGGTAATCCTGCTCACCTAAAGGACTGGGAAAAAAAAATCATCCATTAAATTCAATAATAGTGAGATAATGTATTTTCCTGCTCAACATTTAATTTGTTTATTCACTGTTTTCCTCTAAAAGTCAAATTCTTGCTCTTGTTGAACAATGTAGTGCTGAAAAGCTAGCTGAGTTGCAAAGGGATTCCCTTTGTTTTTGTTTGTTTATTTGTTTTTGACTCAGGAAAGAATATACATGCTAAACTGTATAATAGCCATGGTACCTTCATTTCAACTGCATTGCAACAGGACAAACTTGATGTCCATATAGAAGGTTAATTTCCTTGATTAACTTGGTTCATCCAATGTACTAAAGCATGGTTATTATACTTACATGAACATTTCTGAACTTGCCTACATTCTTTGTGCATTTGGAAGAACTTAAAGAAGGTTAAGCAACTCTTTTTAAAAAATATATTTTTATTAATATCAGAGAGGAAGGGAGAGGGAGAGATAGAATGATGAGAGAGAATCATGGATCAGTTGCCTCCTGCATGCCCCCTACTGGGGATTGAGCCTGAAACCCGGGTATGTGCCCTGACCGGGAATTGAACCATGATCTCCTGGTACATAGGTTGATGCTCGACCACTTAGCCATGCCCACCGGGCAAGCAACTCTTTTTAAAATATATGTAAAGGCATGTATTTAATTCAGAGTAGTATAATATTTTTCAGATATACGAGTAATTCGTGTTTGTGGTGTACATGTATATACAGGCATTTCTGTGTCTATTAGACTCTGTACATTTCTGAATTCTAAATACTAGT
The DNA here is from genome assembly GCF_000327345.1 of Myotis davidii. Taxonomy (NCBI): domain Eukaryota; kingdom Metazoa; phylum Chordata; class Mammalia; order Chiroptera; family Vespertilionidae; genus Myotis; species Myotis davidii. The sequence continues at coordinate 416,924 of NW_006293776.1, read as the reverse complement.
ATAATTTATTTATTTTGGAAATGGTTATCAATTACCTATCTTGAGCACACAGTGTTCTTTACATAAATGCATAGTAGTAAACGAGATTATGTTCTTAATCTCCTCAAGTTTATATTCTGTTGGAAGAGGTAGAACGAAGCTGTATTAGTTTCCTTGGCTTTTCTAATAAGTTACCACAAATTTAGTGGCTTAAAACAACAGAAATTTTATTCTTTTATAGTTTTGGAGATCAGAAGTCTACAAGCAAGGTGTTCCTCCTGGGAGCTCGAGGGGGAAAATCTATTTCCTTGCCTTTTTCAGCTTCTAGAGCCTGTTTGCACTCCTTAGCATAAGAAGTCTTCCTTGCATTACTCCAACCTCTTCCTGGAATTACTCCAACCCTCTTGATTACATTAGACCAGCGGTTCTCAACTTGTGGGTCGCGACCCCTTTGGGGGTGGAACAACCCTTTCACAGGGGTCGCCTAAGACCATTGTAAAACACATATATAATTACATATTGTTTTGTGATTAATCACTATGCTTTAATTATGTTCAATTTGTAACAATGAAAATACATCCTGCAGATCAGATATTTACATTATGATTCATAACAGTAGCAAAATTACAGTTATGAAGTAGCAACAAAAATAATTTTATGGTTGGGGGTCACCATAACATGAGGAACTGTATTAAAGGGTCGCGGCATTAGGAAGGTTGAGAACCACTGCATTAGACCCACCTAGATGATCCAGTATAATCCCATCACCACAAAATCCTTACTTACAATCATATTTACAAGGCTCTTTCTATGCTGTGAGGTGATTGGTTTCGGAGATTAGGACATGGATATCTTGGGGTTTGAGAGGGTAGTATTGTTCAGCCTACCACAATAAGCAAAGCAACATTTTTGAAATACAAAATAACATCAGGTATTGATTAATGCTATGAATAAAAAAAGTAAGCAAGGTAAGAGGATATTGAGGAGTAGCAGCCAGTAAAGTGGTATGATAAGAGACAAGGAGAAGGAATATTAAACAGAAACTTGAATAAAGCAAGGGAAGGAAGCAACGGGGGATCTGGCAGAAACACTTTGAGCAGAGTGAGCAGCCGTGCAGGGGTCCTAAGCCGGCACAAATTTTAAATCCACAAGAGTCAGCGGGAGCTCACTGAGGAAGGTAGAAATCAGATAAGTAGCTCTTTGTAGGTCATGGTAAAGACAATTATTCATTAGTAACGCACTGTACCCATGACCTGTGGTGATCTATCATTTTGCTGTGGTGCAATTCTGAACCCTGTGTTTACTGCTATGAGGCTTATCTGCAGAAATGAGCCACTGAGCTTGTATGGAAGATTAACTAACAACCCCGCATGGCATATTGTTCTCC
>NW_006293776.1:391079-415466 GCF_000327345.1 Myotis davidii | reverse complement strand
GAAACTCTCTCCGGAAGTGATAAACCCTATTTGTTGTTAGATTAACCTTTAAAGTCACAGTCTATTTACATGGACAGAAATGGAGAAATGCTAAAATGATAGAACAGGAGATGGCTTCTTAGCCAGAAAACAGACATTTGAGTTAATGTTCAGAAGACTGAATTCATTAGTGACTCAAATGTCCGAGTTGGAGAAGTTTAACAAACTCCGCATTTACTGAAACTATTTCATCTAGGTCTCAGACGGTGCAAAATTGGCCAGCAGGTGAGAGCTGAAAGGTTAGAGAAAGTTGAGCATTGGTTACTTCCTTGTTTCAAAATATGGAAAAGGCACACATGATTTCACTTCAGGCCTCGTCATGGTATACCAATCAACTTTTAGTTACTCTATTTTCCCCCTACATATCTTTAACTTCATTATTTATTCCTCCATTCCCACCATTTGGTTCTGAGACACCAGCTTCTCTCACCTATTTATTACATAGGTCCCTGACTCAAGTTTCCTTCATTATTCCTACTATACTCCGACAGCCTGATTTATTTGCCATAGTATGGACACAGTGATCTCTTATTTAAAAAATTAAAATACATACTTTAATTCTCCTCCTTACAACTGTGTAGTACTTCCTTAATGAAGTTGACCTCTGTAAAGAGAGACAGGATCAAGCTCTTGTTTTCTCAACACCCTCTGATGACAATTTCAAGCAAATACGTTGTCTCTCTGCCCTGTGCCTTTATGCAAGCTGTTTTTTCTTCTTCAAGGCTGACTCTCCCAATTCCAATTAACAATTGCTAGTCATCCTTCAGATCCCAATTCACATATCTCCCTCTCAAAGAAGCCCATTCTAGAAGAGATATCACTATAATGTGTTTCAATATCTGTATACTCCTTCCGTGCTGTTTTCGCAACTAATTACAAGATTTTTTATGACCTGTCGGCATCATTATCAATCACAAAACTGTGATTCTTGAATATAAAGGCTAAGTCAGTCGTGTTCACACTGTCCCCAAGAATTTACATTCCATGAGAACCAGGAAGGAGTCTATCTTTGCTTAATAATGTGCTTCCTGCTTCTAGCATTGGGTCTTTCCATGGTAGGCACTGAGAAAATATTTGACAAACAATAAATAAAACATGAAACCTGTGACACTCTGGGTCATTAAATCCATTATCTGCTCATTGAAAATGAGGTATGGCGGCTGGTGGCTGTCTTTTCAGTACCCTTTCTATTACCTAATTTTTGTAGGTGGGCTCTGCTTTCAGTTCTCACAGCTTGTATAAGGTAAAGAGCTGTGTACAGATATTTTCCTGATATTGCCATTTGTATAGAAAAGAGCCTTGTTCCTTGCAATGCATCATTTATAAAACATATTTTGCTAAAATATATAATGGTGCTAAAGATTAATGTGTGTGTGTGTGTGTGTGTGTGTGTGTTAAAAATTCACAATAGATTTTCACTCACAAAAGGACCCCAAAGTTTTAAGTTGAATCATGTAATACAACTTAAAGACCTAAAAAAATAAAGAAGTACATAGCAAGCTTTTTAATACACAAGAAAAATTATAGTTTCTTAATTTTGGTTTGATCCTTCAGTAAAAAAACTAAATCTTTCATGTGTAGAATGACATAAAGAGAAATATTTCTATCTAATATGAAAGTAATCAATAAAATGAAAACTACACATCTAAAAAAATATTCAGACATTACTTAAATTGCCTGTATCATGAATTTTATGTTTTTCTAGATTATTTTTCTTAAAGCATTGGGTATGTTTTTATGCACCAAACACATTCATGAAAATATGTTAGAGACTAAAATTACCTTTTGTCTTTTATTCTTTAGGAAGTCACCCCTTAGTTTTAAATGTGTAGTTTTGGGTAGAATAACAATAATATTTCTTTAAAGTTTCCTGTGAATTTCATGTAACCAAATAAAAATGATGCCTTGTTCTTCCTGAAGAAACTGAAAACCCTAAGCATCATACTCTAGTTTTTGAAATCACCTAGAGGTACTAGTAAATGGGGGAAAGTAAGAAGGCATCGCCTAAATGGGATGGTTTAACTAGGTTATCTTATCTAATAAAGATGGAATATGCAAATTGACCACCACACCATAACGGTCAAGATGGCTGCGCCCACAGCAGAGGCCGAGTTTCCATAACAAGCCTTAATGAGCAATCAGCAGGGACCTGAGGATGTCTGGTGCTGGGCCGGGGCAGGGTACCTGAGGCTGCACCACCCGCCTGGTGAGGCTTGACAGGAGACCTCCGGCCACACCCCCCGCCCTGGCACCAGGCCGGAGGACCTCAGGCCATGATCCCCACCCTGCGGAGCTTGAAGGGGGTGGGGCTGTCTGGGTCTAGGTCTTGCACAATTTTGAGGCACACGTGGATGGGCAGGGGCTTGACTTTGGTTCCCGTGGCATGCCCCAGACTCTGATAGGAGGAAGATTTTCATATATATTTTACTAATTTTCTTTCATCTCTGTCACTTCTACTATAGTGAAAAGGGAAATAGCAATATTAAAACATTTCCTCTAATTAATTCCCCTTTAATGTGCATGAATTTCATGTACTGGGTCACTAGTTAAGAATAAATGAGAAATATGTAACTTTAAATAAATAATAAATATATTTATATTGAAATTAAAATATCTCACTCTTTAAAAGCAACAGTCCCTTTTCATTCTGTTTTGTAATGACTAACTTTTTAAAAAAAATTGTCTTTATTGTTGAAAGTACTTACAGTACCTAAACCAGACTGAATTTTGCTCTAGAGGTTTGTTCTCATAACTTGGTTAAAATGTAACTACAAATCTGTGTATTTGAGAAGGCTATGTCTTCATCAAAGGTCAAAGTGGGGCAGAGTCAGCCTACTGAATAAACATGTGTTCTGCCATGTAGATGGGGCACAAATATAGGTAAGTACTATCTTTGAGCTGCTTATCAAATACTCTTAGGAGACAGACATGCAAACAGATCAAATGAAGGCAATAAAAAAGATACACAACTGAGGGCTGTGAAAATGGAGACGCCAGCTCTGCCACACATTCAGAAAACGTCTTCCCATGAGTTGGCCTTGGTGGCTAGTACTTTGCAGGTTGAAGAAAGGCTATTGAGCATTGAAAATGGAAGAAATACTTTGCTGATATGGTTCTAGGGTAAAAATTCATTACATCAACTTACTTATGTGAGTTCCATACAATTAAAAATTAAAGTAATCTGAGAGATATAGAGAATATATATTAGATTTATTAAACTTTCTCACCCTAACCTGCAAGCTTCCAGACATCAAAAGAAAACCTAGTAGGCAATGTATGCCTGTTATGAATATTAGAACTCAAAGAATTCTGAGAAGACAGTTGGACTACACATGATCTGGTTAAAGTTCATAAGGAAGCCATTTCTACTCAGTGGCTGTTGGAATGAGGGAAGAAGTCTGAGAGCAGAAATAACTTTCCTGTTATTATTTCCTTTTCACTGGAGGAGAATGGAAATTTTTTCGTGGACACATGAATATATGTGATGAATGTGCCTACTGTTTCCCAGCTTTAGCTTCTCTTATTTGTTCTAGTCAACCTCTCAGGGAAAAAGTACAGTGCTATTTGACCTTCTTGAAGCCCTTGCCAAACCAGCCATTGCTTCTCTGAGTTCCCTGAATCCAAGGGGGGCAGTTCAGCTTTTACCTTCAAGGCCAAGTTTATCCTTCAAGGCCAAGTTTGCTCCCTAAGTCAAAACTGTATTCTCTGTTTCATTTCCCACTCGAAATATACAAACCATGCCCCACACAATTCTGTGGAAGCTATGCATTGAGCTCAAAGAACAGCCTCAATGCAGTTCACACAGTAAATTAGCCATGTCACATATTCCACATATGAGTAATATGAATCTCTTCTGATTACCGAAATCTCAAATAGTAATTAAGGCTGATATAAGAATTTCCCCCTGGAATTTCATAACTAAAAGAAAAACAAACCTAGTCCAAAATCATTAAGGTTTAGTTCCAAGGAATCATAAACCAAATGTTTATAGCCAATTTCTCGTTATTTTCCATCTCCAACAAGTGAAGTTTGACCCTGACGCCTAGGGAGATTCTAGATCCCCTTAGCAACTGCAACACCACTGCCTTCTGCCAAAGCAAATGTACTTTCTTCCGTTCCTTTGAGGTTGAATGAAATTACCCCAAATGTCTCAAATGCCCCACTTATAACACTAAAACATCATTAAACACATGAACTTGAGAAAATACAAATATATCCCGGCACCTAAAGCTGTTATTAAAAGCAATAGTCTGCTCCCAGAACCCAGGACTGATTTCCATGAAATCGATTTCTAAGACAGAAGCAGAGATGCAGAGGCATCTTAAAACAGAAAGCCCGAGGAAGCCAGTATAAGGAAAAAGAGAAATCTGATACCAATGGGGTTTAGTTCTTTTGGAAATCTGACATCGATAGGGTTAATGATGCTACCACAATTTCCATATCTAGAAAAAAAATCCACCTATACATACAGTGCCCCTGCTCAACTGAAGGAATTTACCATGCTCTCTGCATGGAAATTTCAGAATTTGATGCAATGACAGGCAACGTTACTGTGGCATCACTCGAGGCTGATTTTCATGCCCATGTCATATATTAAATGTGTGCATTTTATTTTCAAGATCTGTGCTTTGAACTTCCTAGGCTTCCATGGGCTGCTATGTCGCTCTCATTTTTTTCTGCCCTGTCCCTGGATTTTTTTTTTCTTCACCCAGATAATCATTCTGAATGGATGTTTGAATAAAGCTGCTGTTGGTGCATCCGAAGACCCTGTACTTGGGACACTAGTGAGGAGAAATGCCGGTGGAATGCTTTCTTTAGAAAACTGTCTCGCCTAAGTGTTGAATTTGTGCTTCAGTGGCAGCAGAAACCTTTTATTCTGCCGCATCGTTCTCTGAAGCAGTGGGAAACATCTGTGGTCTTTTATCTTGCTTTAGTTGCCTCCCTACTTTCAGCCAGGCTTAGCTTATTGTTTTAACATTTTACCTTGATTCTTAAATTTGCTACTATATTCTGACACCTACTCTTGGCCAGATCTTTCCCTTTCCTTCTGCTCCATATGCATCATCTCTCCTTATCTTCCCCAGCTTTCAGAGCAATTTCTTGAATTTAGATTAGGAAGCTAAATTCAAGAGTATGTTTCCTTTTTCAACTCTATCTTCTTTTCTGCATAATGAAACTGGGGACATTATCACTTCTCCCTTAATTTTCCCCATGTTCCTAAATCCCATCATTCTAAAAAGATTATCAAAAAGAATGTTCTGGGCCACTTTCAGAGATTGGGGAGCTACGAATTACCTCTAGTTTTCTTTCCTCCTATTCATATGGAGATTACAGTGCAATGCAAATATATCTTTTTGTGCTTCTAAGTTACAATTTATTTTCTTGATTATGGAACTTTCTTTACTCTTTTCTTAAAGGTGGGTTGAGGTTTAAAAGAAGAAAGTAGAGTAACAATACTTTTATATAATCCCCAACCTTATTTTGACTTATTTAAAAGTCGCCCTCTACATAAACATTTATGTAAGTTATCCTTGGTACTTAAAGGGGAGTTTTGATATTCTATTATCACCTAGGTCAGAGACCTAACCCCTGTGTGTGCTGTGCACATGACCTCTGATAAATAACTTAATGTCTTTGAGACGTGCCTCCTGAAGCTGCAAAGTAAAAATATAATGAACAAAACAAAAATATTTGTCTTATCTCTCTCACAATATGAACTATGTTTAAAAAATTAAAGTGCTATGCCTATATAGTTTTGTTTGCTACTCTTTGTTTCATATGTTTGGATTTCCATGAATTTAATATTTTATTTTTATTTTTTTAAATTCTTATTGCTGAAACTATTACATATGTCTCCTTTTCTCCCCATTGACCTCTCCCAGTCCACTACCTCCCCCCCAGCCCATGCATTTAATTTTTTAAAAATTAGGATACAAATATCTGATTTCACCTTATTTACATATTAAGAATATTTATTTTGTATAACATACTGTCAAAGAGGTGTCACATAAACGTTTTTGAATTTTGCGATAACTCTGATAGGTAGATATTGTTAGCTTTGAAAACAGCTTTAAAAGAGGTGAGTCACTGGTTTATGGCCTGTACCTCACATGCAAACAACAATTGTCCAAAGGTTGATCTAGATGCACTTCTAATGCGTATTAAGTAAAATTGCTTTTTTTCTCTTATAGACAAATTAGGATATTTCTAGTTCTTAATTAGTTCTCATGCTGTGCAGATAATCATCTAGGCAGCAATTAGGACTCACTGTATATCTTCCAGGTTAGGAGGAGGAAAAGCACTAAAAGGAGTAGCACTCTAAAGTCTTAAACACAAAAATCTATGAAAAAGAAAAACATCCTCTCCGAGGTAGAGTCTTTTAAAATACAAAAAGAAATATGACTTGAAAAATACAGGACTTGATCAAAGTAAGAGGTCCTAGGAAGCTCTGGAGTAGTGTGGCTAATTCAGATATAGAGATGGAATTTCTGAAGGTTTCATTTCATTTTCTTTAAAATAATTAATTTGCATAAATTTAACTGACATTGATTTTAATGAAACACTTTTCTATCTAAGCTTTCAAAGAAAATAGCTGCTATTTATAACATTGCAAAAATATTAAGAAGTAATTTGGGTAGGCTTTCTCATTACAGATAAGAGCTACAAATAAAAGAGTGAAAATTAAAGTAATTATAGTTAAAAAGTAGCAAAGTAAATTTGTATTACTTGATCATTAATCTGCTTTTGAAAAAGTTTTGAAATGTTTATATAGTACATAAATTGTTATACATATTTAAATATATATAAAATATTTGTATATATAAAGTGTACAATTATAAATATATATCAAATTTGTAGTGAATATATTATAGTGAGATTTGAAATGCAAAAATGACTTCCAATATCTTTCTTTACATATTCAAGATTTTCTATTTATCAGCTTTCAACTAAGCAAAACATACCGAGGCAAAATCTAGTCAATTTGGATATACAGACTGTGCCAGCTGTTGCTATGTAGTTCTTCATGTTTATGAAGAAATTACATTATTAACCATATCTCAGAACTTAATAATTTTTAACTAGAGAATCTTTATGTCAAAAGAAAAGACTGAATTATAGCTGATTTCTGCTGTTTTCCTATTTTCATACAACTTCCTAAATTCTTTACAAATCAATGCTTATAATTTAAAATGTAGCTAGAATTTTTATAAATCATTTAAATTAAATGTTGAAATAAATTTCTAAATTTATTCAGCTATGTCCATATGCACTAGTAAATGTCCATCTTGATTTATCTATTAATTTTTTTGCCAGCAGTTATGTTTATTTTTAATCTAATGTTGATTATTTGAACACACTGATTTGACTGTTTTCTAACAAAAATGTTTATTTTAAAATAAGCCTTAGGAATCCTATATAATAAAAGGCTAATATGCAAATCAACTGAATGGCAGAACGACCAGTCTCTATGACATATACTGACCACCAGAGGGCAGACACTCAATGCAGAAGCTGCCCCCTGGTGGACAGTGCACTCCCACAGGGGAGCACCATTCAGCCAGAAGCCAGATTCACAGCTGGCGAGCTCACTGGCGGTGGCGGGGGTCTCTTCCACTTCCACTACAGCAGTAAGGATGTCCCACTGACTGTTTAGGCCCATTACCCTGGGAGAGTGGGCCTAAGCCGTCAGTCAGACATCCCCTGAGAGCTCCTGGACTGCAAGAGGGCACAGGCTGAGCTGAGGGACTGCCCCCCTCCAGCACACAAATCTCATGCACTGGGCTTCTAGTTAGACAATAAAGAGATTTATCAGTTTGCTAATTATTTTAGTATTTTATACTCATATCTAATATGAATGATATGTACTTATTAAGCACTCATTTGACTTAAGACATGTCAGCATAGGTAAATCTAGTTAGTTGCTAAAGATGAAAATAACACTAAATCTCATCCTGGTATTTGTAAAGTTAAAGTGGGTGGTGTGCAGGCAGGCTATATTGCCATCTCAGATGGTAATTAAAGAAAATTAATTTTTTTTTTAAGAAAAAGAGGATGGGAGATGGTGATATCCAAAGGGAATTGCTACACAGAGTAAAGAGGGCCTTGGAGACAGGTTCAGGGAGTTAGCCTGGATCTAGCTGCCCATTGCTCCCTAGGGTGCAAGTCTGCAGGGTCCCCTAGAGGATAGGGCATACGTGCCTGTGGGGCAGGGGAGAGGAAAGGGAATGGTATGGGCGTGCTCCTTGGAAGGAGAGCAAGTACTGGGTCCTTTCTCCTCAGTGTATTTATCTCTTTCTTGCAGGTGGAAATCTTAGGGGAGGGCTCAATAGAATAGTCATCACCTTTCCAGGTGTGCTCTTTCAAGGTTGTGGTCTCCACTCATTGGTTGGCAGCAGGGCAGGGGGTCATTAGTCAGTGTAGCTGGTCCTGAGGCAGCCACAGCATCACTTGTCTGGTTTTGCTGCTCTTCTGGGCCTGGAGCTGAAATGCAACTGAGGCCTAGATGTTATCTCTAGGGAGGAAAAGGTCGGGGGGTATAAAACTGCCTGACCAGCGATATGAAAGATCAGGGGTCCAAACCCTATGACCAGTGATATGCGAGTTGGGGATGGATTACCCTGGGGGCAAGGTTCTTGTTTTCCCAGCTTTGCCCCTTGCTAGGCATCCGGGGCTTTCTGTACCTGGCCCACCATCCTCGGTCCGGGGTCTGACAGTTTTACTGCTGCTCATGCTCTTCTTATAACAGCAAATTCCGTTCTTTATACGTGTAAACTTATGACTCTTCCTAGCTTGTTTATTCAGTCTGGTTCATGACCCTTGAGTGATTCAAATTAGTGAAAAGTAATAAGAAAATCAAACTGTTACATAGCCCATGGTGTGAGAGCAAGGCTGCAAAGCACTTCTGCCTGAGCAGTGAGTGTCATAATTGGTGGGAAAAGCAATTTAGTTTTATCACAGCAACACGTGTCATAGACATTGTTTTTACTTAAATTTTATTATTTTAATTGCATTTGCTTTTACATTAAATTTGATATATTTCTCTTGTTGCATAAAAGATATTTGCAGGAAAAGGTTATATTTAGTTGTACTTGTAGATACTTATTTGGAGCATTAATTTGATTCACAGATCTCAAATAATTTATTTGGTAATACAATAACATCTGTTTTCTTACTTAGAACATGTAACGGTACTCCATTCACTAATGCCATTTAATTATGTGTTAGAAGACACCAGGACTTGCTTTTTTAATAAGTATTTAATATTTTATATCATTTATAAATAAATAATCATCATTGTTTCTCTAGTGAGATTGCATTAAAGAATATTCTCCAAGGTGATGGAGATATTTATTTAATATTTGAAAACAGAATTTAAAAACAAAACAAATGATTTGACCTTAGAGATTTACATAATACAACATATAATCATTTTTAAAATATGAAATGAATACATTACAGTTGGAAAAATTTCTTGAGGTATTTCTAAATTACCTAAAGCTATTTCAAGCCCATTTAATGCCTACCCTACAACGGATGATTTCCAAGTTACTTAATAGACTCCTGGTCACCTATGTATCCAATGCTTGGCAAGCAACCTGATAATCATAAAAAAAATTTAAGTCCTCCTAATATGGTGTTAGAATATCATTTTGAACCTATTCTGTGCCATCTGGAAACCCTCATTGTAATATCAATTATCATAAAGTTTAAACAACTTTGTCATTTTCACTTTGTCAGCCACCCTCAGAAGTCATTGCTCCTGAGCTTCACATCACTTTTGCATTTCAAAGCCCTCAGTTCACAGACTGTTCTTAAATGCACAATAAACTCTTACTAAATATAATTTTATCGATCTGAATGTTTTTTATTTTCTTTCAAGGTTTTTACAGTCTCATCATATGATGGAAAAACCATATGGGAAAAGAAATACCATGCAATCATTTAAACATACATTTTATATCCAGGGCACATTTGGGCTTACGTTATGCGCTAGAAACTATGTTAATTTTGATCACAAGTAGCAATGAAGAGGATAAATCATGCTAAGCAAAGTAAGTCAGATGGAAAAAGTCAAGAACCATATGATTCCAGTCATATATAGGATATAAAACTGAAAACAACAAATAAACAAGACAAAAAACCAAAAACTCATGATACAGACAATAGTATGGTAGTTATCAGAGGGCAAGAGAGCTAGAGGGAAAGTAAGAAAGTATAAATGGGGTCAAATATATGGTGACAGAAGAATATTTGACTTCTGGAGGTAAACACACAATGCAATATACAAATGATGTATAATAGAATTGTACGCTTGAAACCTATATAATTTTATTAACTAATGTCACCTCAGTGGGCTGTTAGAATAATGTTAAAAAACTGGACACTATTGAGATCTATGGTTAAATGCTCAACATAAAGATATAAACAAATGTTTTCTTTTGTTCATTTATCTGTGAACGGCATCTTTTTTTCTTTTTTCCAATCCTCACTGAGGACATGTTTTTATGATTCTAAAGAGAGAAGAAAAGAGAGGGAGAGAGATAGAGAATCATCTATGTGAGAGAAAAACTTCAATTGGTTTCCTCCTGTGTGTGCTCCAAATGGGGATCAAACCCACCACCTGGGTATGTGCTCTGACCAGGAACCAGAACTGTGACCCTCTGGTGTATGGGACAATGCTCCAATCAACTGAGCCACATGAGCCAGGGCTGAACAACATGTGTGATAGCAAATGGAATATTATCCAACTTTGATTTTCTCTGACATTAGAAGTCTCTATGTATGATGCAATTTTTTACATTTTATCTTTCAATTACAGTTACCTTCAGTATTATTTTGTATTCTTTTCAGGTGTACAGCATCGTGGTTACACAATCATAAACTTTACAAAGTGTTTATGTTGATATTTCCAGTACCCACCTGGCTGTGGCCATAATGTAATTTCTTTAAAAACAAAACAAAACATTGATTTCAGAGAGGAAGGGAGAGGGAGAGGGAGACAGAAATGATGAGAGAGAATCATTGAGCAGCTGCCTTCTGCATGCCCTTTTCTGGGGAATGAGCCTGCAACCCGGGCATGTGCCCTGACCAGGAATCAAACCATGACCTCCTGGTTCATAGTTTGACACTCAACCACTAACTCACACCGGCTGGGCAATGTAGCTTCTTTATTTTAAATGTTTATCCTGGTAGCATAAAAAGCTCTGAAAAGGTTATTTGGCTTTGTTGAACCTCATGAATATTCATCATATGGCTTCATGCATAATGATATTTAGAGAAATTGAAAGTTTATACTTGTGGTCCACTATGTTTTTCCTAATATAAAGTTAAAATATATCCTGTTATGCTAAGTTTAGTGTACTTTATTACTGGATGCTGGTTGCTATTTGGTACATAAAATATAATTAATTAAATGCATATATTGGGCAACAATAAAATATCAGTGTCCCTTACTTAAAATGGCATATTCTCTACATTGAAGAGTAAAATTGATTTAATATTAAAGAATACAAATATAACTATAGAGATCAGACATTAATGCTATTAGTGCCATGTGTAAAAGCAACTAATGGTGTGTTAGAATAATGTTGAAAAATGATTAATTTGGGGTATTAAATGATCATCTTCAAAACAGAACTGCATTCCACTGAGATCAGAAGTGCCTCAGGCCTGCTTTGCATATTACTAAGTATGTGGGACTCTCTATTCCTTCAACCCACTCAAACTAGAGCAAAGCTACTTCATCTGTCTTCTTTACTTGTCGTCTTATTAAAATTCTGTTTTAGAAAGGATTTCAAGGTGCAAAATGTTTGAAAACATTCTACTGCTATAGAATATTGAAAAGTCTTCTCTTTCCATGGATGTGTTTAATGGGAAGATATGTATTGCACATGATTACTGAGCATGATTATTTCCGAAATAATCTTATTTATACGTGATTTATAGTTTTACAAGGTTTTATTGTTGTTGATATGTGACATTAAAGCAATTGTTTCATGTGTTTATCAGGTGTTGTGATCACATATTTTTTCAAACTTTAAAAGTAACATATAATTGCCATTGAAACCCATTTAACAAAATAAAATAAGGTTATGATTCTCTTGAAACAGGACTGTCAAATAAATGAGTCCTCTTAATATTTTCAAGTTACAAATATCTTTCTGTACTATAAATATATAAACAGCACCTTTCTCTTTATATCAGAGTTTTAAAATTACAGATTTAAACTAATTAATCTAAAACTAGTATAATTAACGAGGTTTTAAAAATCAAGCTTCCTGCTTTCATTATCCATAAAAAAAACTGACATTAGTTTTATCTGTTTTTATATGACTCTATAACAACTTATTAGAGTTGTACCACCCATATGGGATTTATTTTTATGTATGCTTAGAGATAGAAATCTGTATTTATTTTAATAGATTGCTAATTACCCTATATATTAAATAATCTATTTTCCACTCATTTAAATGACCATTTTTATCATATACAAACACTAATGACTTATAACAGGCTACCAAGTATTGAAAAGAATTGTATTCCATAAACTTAGGTGTGGACATTGATGATAAATTTCTATTCTAAAATTAATGCCAGATGGAGTCATAAGCATTTTGATTATCAGAAAACCTGATCTGAATGAAGCCAACTATGGTGTGTATATAAAGAGAGAATTGCAATCATGGAATACCAATGAACAAGGATATTTGAGATTAGAAAAGAGGTGAAAGAAATATAGGAGAAAATTCCCAAAAGCCAAAAACTGTGCACTTTGGACAGTAGAAATACCAGCATCAGGTAACATGCTTTAAACCAACAGTTCTCAACCTATGGGTCACGACCCCTTTGGCAGTCGAATGACCCTTTCACAGGGGTCGCCTAAGACCATCCTGCATTTCAGATATTTACATTACGATTCATAACAGTAGCAACATTACAGTTATGAAGTAGCAACGAAAATAATTTTATGGTTGGGTCACAACATGAGAAACTGTATTTAAAGGGCCAGAAGGTTGAGAACCACTGCTTTAAACAATTCAAACATGAGAAATATATGTGTCCTTTGTCTTGAGTAACAAGGATTTAGATAATCTTGTCTAGAGTAGTTTCAGAAAAGTAATGGACCAAAACGCTGAGATTTCAAATGTTACTTTTGAAATATCACAAAACATTGGGATCTAAAAAATGGGCAATTGATATCCTATATAATAAAAGAGAAACATGGAAATTGACCATCCCTCTACTATGCTCACCAGCCAATCAGGAGTGAGTATGCAAATTAACCCAAAAAAGATGGCAGGTTAATTTGCATACACAGGCGCTGGGCAGAGAGCAGAGTGGGAGAGCTGGCAGCTTGGGAACTCTTGGCTCCCTCAGTCGCTCCCCACAAGCCATCGGGCGGAGAGCAGGGTGGGAGAGCTGGCAGAGAGTGGAGCGGCTTGGAGAACTTGGTTCCCCAAGCTGCCAGACAGAGAGCAGAGAGGGAGAGCTGGCGGTTTGGAGGACTTGGCAGAGTGGGAGACTATGGAACAGAGACAGAGCCAGAAGGGAAATCCAAGAGCGGGGTGAACCAGGAATTCTGGGAATAGTAGTTCTGGTGGCAGCCCCAGGACCAGAAGTGGAACCCCAGAGCATGGGGAGCACCAGGAATGCTGGGAATCATAGTTCTGATGACAGACGAATCTCTTAGATGCTAGAGCAAAGTGAACCTGGAGCAAGCTACTATTGTGGTGGGGGATGGAGGGAAAGCAAAGGTGAGAGACATAAGTAAAACCAGAGTGTCTAGGAAAAATTAAAGGGAAGATATCCTAAAACTTCCAGGAAATCTCCACCAATGAAGCAAAGAAAAAAAATGCCTCTGTTATTCTGTGAGCAACAAACCAAACTGAATTGGGGTCTCAGACAATTCACTCATATGATTGCAAAGACAGAAACTCCCAGATTGGAGAGGGCTCTCCTGAGGGCTCCCAGATTGGAGAAGGTGCAGGTCGGGCTGAGAGACCCCCACATCCCCCAGTGCACAAATGTTGTGCACTGGGCATCTAGTATATATATTAAATTCATATACAAAATAAATGTTGAAATGGCATTTAATTAGTTTCCCACAAGTAAATGAAATAGAACCAAGTAATACCATAAATACTAGAACAGCTCTTTGTTTTTATTTTAAACAACTTTAAGTGGTTGACAAGGGAATATATTCCTAGAAGTAAGACCCCTGGGTCAAATGGCAGTTCCATATTTAATTTTTTGAAGAAACGCCATACCTTTTTTTTCCCTCAATGGCTGCACCAGTCTGCATTCCCATCAGTAGTGTACTAGAGTTCCCTTTTCTCCACATCCTCACCAGTTAGTTCTAATAATATACAAAAAAATACATCAGATCACCTGGCATTTTTCCTGGGAACATAAGACTGGTTCAATATATTTTTTTAAACAAACAAGTGCCAGTGAGGATGTGGAGAAAAGGAATCTGGAAAAAAAGAGGAGGGACAACTGTAATACTTTCAACAATAAAGATATTTTTTTAAAATAATAATAAATTTAAAAATAAAATACAATGAGAAAAAATATGTATGTGTGTAACTGGCATGGCCCGTGTTGTTCAGTGGTTGCGCATCAATCTATGAACCAGGAGATCATGGTTCGATTCCTGGTCAGGGCACATGCCCAGGCTTGGGGATCAATCTCCAGTAAGAGGTGTGCAGGAGGCAGTTGACCAATTATTGATGTTTCTATCTTTTCTCTCTGAAATCAATAAAAATATATGTTTAACTATATTTTCCCCTGTGGAGATTCTCAAAGAAGCCTTTAATTTCAGATAAATTAAGATCTATGAGTGTGTAATAATAAAGTTCCATGTTGATTCTTTGAAAAAGACAGTAATGCTGGAAAAAATAAAAGGCAGAAAAAGAGGAAGACCGAGTCTGAAATGAATTGAATCCACAAAAGAAACCATAGGCTTTAATCTATAGGAACTGAGCAGGGCTGTGGAGGACAGGACTGTGGACATCACATATTTACTCATAGGGTCTCCAGGAGTCAAAGCCAGCTCAAAGACATGTTAACAGGAATGTACCAAACAACTAGTTTATATCACACACTTAGTAAGTTTTATTGTTATTGAGCTTGTCCTTAAAAATGAATAGCATTTTCATATTAGAGACAGGGGTGGAGAGAAAATGTAACAGTAGAAGTGGTAAAGTAATCCTAGGTCAGAACAAAAAGCTCAAAGAAACAAATGAAGCTTGAAAATAAAAAGTGAGCCTAGAAAATACCTTAGATTTATCTAAATATTTTTATGTCTATATCAGTATGTCATCTATTCAGTGAGGATACATTGTCTATTTAAAATATAATTTATATTAAATTATTTAAACTGTAACTGCATTAGTTAGACCCAATGGGCACAAAGTCAAGTCGTATCTCTGACTCTTTTTAAAAAAATATATTTCATTGATTTTTTACAGAAAGGAAGGGAGAGGGATAGAGAGAAACATCAATGAGAGAAAAACAAAACAAAACATCGATCAGCTGCCTCCTGCACACCCCCTACTGGGGATGTGAGCAACCAAGGCGCTACTGGGGATGTGCCCCAACCAAGGTATATGCCCTTGACCAGAATCGAACATGGGACCCTTGAGTCCACAGGCTGACTCTCTTTCCACTGAACCAAACCAGTTAGGGCTCTATGACTCTTAATGGACTTTGTATTCTAGTGGGCCTTATGGAAATAACCATAGATTGAAACTGAAGGTTTATTTTTGAGGGGTTTTGTAGGAAGGATGGGGTGTTTTTGAGGAGAAGAGTAACAGAGGCTGACAGTATGGAGTTGAGCTCAGCACATCCAGTGATTATATAAGCAAATAAACTTATGGGTTTCCATAAGGAGTCAGGAGGGCTGGAGTTTTGACCTTTCTCCCTAAATTATCCATCTCCAGCAGTCTCAAGTGAGCATTTCAAATCCATTTTTTTAAAAATCATTTATTATTCTGTAAATGTAAATCTGTTTGTTTCGGTGTTTTCTGTTTTGTATCTGTGCCAAAAATAAAGCTATGAACAAGAAAAGTCAGAAAAGTCTATTAATCTTTTTTCTATTTCAACAGTTTCTTGCTTCTTCCCTTTTGTTGTTCCTATTTTTGTTTCTAAATTTTTGGTTTTACTGAACTGAAATCCATCTCTAAGAGAAGTGTGGAATATCTAATTAACATTCTAAGCTCAGGCCCTTTTATGTTGATGAGGAGTCAGAAATAATTGATGACCAAAGTATGACATAGAGGCAGTTACTCAATTTCCATGAGTTGTATTTATTTCTACCTATATGTGTTTCTCCCTTCCTCCTGCTGTAGCCCTACCTTGAGAGAGTAAAAACCCAAACTTTTTCAGCATTCTTAGTCTTCCTGTGGAACCTGCTGCAGACAGGGTTTCCTCTTAAGCTGTGTGCAGAGTTGGGAAGGAAAGTCCCAGTGGTCTATAACATTTCCAGTGACCAGAACTTCAGCTCTTGCTTTTGTCTTCTCTTCACATCTCCACGCTTAGTCATGAAAGACAGTGATATGCCTATTTTGGTAAGGCAAATTTCCCTGCTGGTTCCCTTAGCTTTAGTATTCTGTCTTTGATCTGAGGCCTAAGATATTACTTATCATACCCATGCTTGGAATGTTTTTAATACCGTTAGGGTTTCTCTTTCTTTCAGATTTCAGGCTAGGCCTAACTTGTTCAACCCACAGAACTCTGCATCATCTCATTCAGTTGGGTTTTCTATATTTAACACAACACAGTGCAATTATTTTATTATTATAAGTGTCACACTCATTTTTTTTAAATATATTTTTATTGATTTCAGAGAGGAAGGGAGAGGGAGTGAGTGATAGAAATTTCAATATTGAGAGTATATCTTTGATTAGCTGCCTCTTGCACATCCCCTACTAGAGATCAAGCTTGAAACCGAGGCATGTGCCCCAACTGGGAATCTAACTATGACCAACTGATTCATAGGTTGATGCTCAACCACTTAGCTACACTGAGTACCCTCATTTTTAGGAAAGTTGTTTGAAATAGGGGATGATAATTTGGGGTGATCTCATTTAATTATTCAATGGTTGGTTTTAATTATATCATACTAGAGGCCTAGCACATGAAATTCATGCATGGGTATGGTCCCTAGGCCTGACCTGTGATCAGGGCCATCTTCCCTGGTGCCGGCAGCTGGCCCCACCCCCCACCCTCCCACCCCTCCGCTCCACCCACCCCTGGTTCCCCATTTGCCATCGGAGGATCAGAGCCTGCCAGCTGGAGGGAGGAACCAAGAAGTGGTCAGTGCGCCTCATGGCGACTGGTCGAATGGTAGTTCTGGTCATTCTGCCATTCAGTCGATTTGCATATTTGCTCTTTTATTTAGATATGCTCCAATCCTTCCACTTCCTTAGGTTTCTATTATCTTGGCCTCCTGAGCATTCCCATCTCTATGAAGGTTTGAGAAGAGCTCTCCTTGTATCCAGCCACGGGGAGTGCCTGCTGGAGCTGAGGCTGCGGGTGGGGAAGGGACAGTCTGGTGCATGGCTGTTGGTGGGCAGTTTGTCTCTGCCTGGATGTGCCACAGGACCCCAAAAGGGTGATTTTTCTGAGCTTTCATTTGTGCGTCCACACTGTGCATGCCTCCTCTGAGCCGTGGAGTCCAAGGGGAAGGAGAAAGGTGTGGATTCCTCATGTGTGAGTGAGGCTTTACACTTTGAACTGTGAGCCTGAAGTAGTGATCTAATTTTGTGGTTTCAGGAGCCTTTGGCAGGTTGGGTTGGAGTGGTGTTGGGTTGGGGTCGCGTTTCATAATTCTATAGAGGCCTGGTGCATGGGTGGGGCCGGCCGGTCTGCTCTGATGGGGCCCCTGATCAGGGTGGGTGTCTCTGCTGGGGAGTGAGGCCGGCTGGAGCGAGGGGCCATGGGTGGTTTGCCTGCTGGCACTGCCCCTGATCCGGGTGGGAGTCCCTGCTGCGGGGTGGGGCCAGATGGGGGAAAGGGGCCACAGTCGTTCTGGTCACTCTGGTCATTCTGATCATTCTGCCATTTCAGTCACTGGGCTTTTATTATATAGGATATATTCTTGGCATTTTTCCAAGTTTTCAACAACAGAAAAGCATATTGGTTTACTAAAATATCATATTTGTTCTATATTTTCTATCATTATATAAGCAAAATAAATTTGTACTTATTGCAGAACGAATACAAATAAATTGATTTAGGAGAAAATTAGAGTGTTTTAAAAATGTATATTAAAGTCTTCCTTTTATAGATCATTTAAAAAAATATATACATTTATGTTTTAAATTGGGCCTTTGGTACTTTTTTCCTTGTTTTGCCTAATGTTTTTCAAGCTATTGTCTGTGTGAGGTGTTAATTTCTTAGCTACACTGAAAAATATGCCTTTATTTTTCTATAAATATTTTATAAATGAATGAACACTGAATCATAGAATTTTCTTACACTTAATTCTGGAAGGCATGCCATATATATATTTAAACCAGTTACACCAAAACACATTAAAGTGAAATTAGGGTTTGCTGCTTTGTGGGATATAAGATTAAAGATATTGATATTTTGAATCCATATGCTATTATTTATTCTCTAGTACTTGTAAATTATTCTAGTTTTATTTTAAGCCTTATGTTTAGAATGCATTTTCTTAAAATATACTATTTTAGATATTATACTATGATTTACATTTGAAGGTCATTAAAATAGTAACGTGTTGTCAGGAAAAGGAAGAGCAACAAGTGACACAAATTCTTTGGTACATGGACTTGTAATAGTTAACACCATGGATCTAATCTCTCCACACTCCGTTTCCCCCACAATGTTGCTAAGTAACATTTCTTAATCACAGATCAGATGGTAGCACTCCTTCCTATCTAGTATTAAATTGATAGTTTAGAGCTTGGTAATATATATATTTTTTATTTTTATCATCTTATTGAATTTATTGGAGTAACACGGATTAACAAAATTATACGGGTTTCAGGTGCACAGTTCTACAACACATCATCTGTACACTGTATCATGTGTTCACCACCCCATCAAGTCTAAGTTCATCACCATTTATCTCCCCTAAATCACCACAATGTCTGTGTCCATGAGTTCTCTCTCTCTCTCTCTCTCTCTCTCTCTCTCTCTCTCTCTCGATCACTCAGAGCTCCATCCAGAACCTCCCCATCCCCTACTGGCCCCACAACAGCTGTCAGCCTGTCCTCAATCTAGGAATCTGTCTCTATTTTGCTTATTAGCTCATTTTGTTCATGAGATTCCACATATGAGTGAAATCCCATAGTATTTGTCTTTCTCTAACTGACTTAATATTTTGAATCATAAAACATTAGAGAGTTTCTAAAATCAATCCTTAGTTGGTATAATATTGTAAATTTGATCTGCTAACCCTGAAAATCCTCAATGGAAAAAAAATTCTATTCCTGCCTCCATAGCCTGTAGATAATCAGTGGCATAATTCTATTCAGTTAATAAGTAATTACTGATTATCTACTTTGTCAGGAATATGTGAGGCACTGAATATTAATATGCAGATAGGGTCCAGCTTTGTAACAAAGGTCCTTTCCACCCACAGCGAAGGTGTCATACAGTGTGAGAATTCCTGTGGTAGACCATTGCCTAAGCCAGTGGTTCTCAACCTTCCTAATGCTGCAACCTTTTAATACAGTTCCTCATGTTGTGGTGACCCCCAATTTCATTGTTACAAATTGAACATAATTAAAGCATAGTGATTAATCACAAAAACAATATGGAATTATATATGTGTTTTCCGATGGTCTTAGACGACCCCTGTGAAAGGGTCATTAGACCCCCAAAAGAGTTGTGACCCACAGGTTGAGAACTGCTGGCCTAGGCAGAGAGCACCCTTACTTTGCCTTGGATAAAGGGATTCTCAGAGAAAGAATGTCAGTGTGTGTGAGGTGCACGGGGCTGGTAAGAGCATTCCAGAGCAGGGAAACTGCACCTGTCAATTCGTGGGGGCACGACAGGGTCCAGGCACCACATGGTGTACAGTTTGCTGTGATGAGAAAAGAGAGCTCATTTCAGTGCTGTTGGAGGTGACAGGGAAGAAGGAAGTTGGAATGGGACAATGGAGAGTCCCTCTCACCACTGTCAGGTTACTGAGGCTCTTTCTTTTTCTCTAGTTTCAGAAGAATATTACAATTTTCTTTTTAATGTAAAAAAAATAGTGTAAGTAAGTTGCCTGGCGACATATGTGAAGTGATCTAATTTGCATTAGCTAATTCTCTTTAGTTTGGAAAGTAAACTATACAAACATCATAATTGCTCTCTGTAGGAAAATCCTGAGAGCTTTATATATTCTTTGCATTCTCCTCTTCCCCAAGGATCTGACCTACATCTCTGACATCAGTACTGAGTGTTGCTCTCAGATGCCCCCCAATCTATTGTCTGATCCACGTGTAACACCTGGATCAGATTTTTCCCTTCAACTTCAGCATATCACTGGGATCTTCAAAGCATCTCATAAACCTGACATTAGGACAATATGGAACAAACATCCTCTAAGAAATGTAACTAATGCATCAGATCCATAAGGTTGATGCGGCATTTACTTTACATAGGAACAAGGGTATAAAATGAAACCTTCTGTTTTTTGAATGCCCAGTAGCAATAATTCATATTCAATAAAGGTTTGGGGATGCTTATTCAAGGAGTTAAAAATCATGGCATATTTCCTTTCTTACCACTGTGTGAAAAAAATGGATATTTAAGAAAGTTATGTAACATGAGTGGAAGAGGAACATATATTAACAAGAGAGGAGGTTTTACATATATTTCAAATGTAACTCAGAGGGACCTTAGTAAGAACTGTAGATAATCACACCTGGCAAGCAGCAATTGGAAAGCTGCTTTGTTTTCAGTGAAGTGTTCTGGCCAGTTCTCAAACTAAAGAGTCCAAAATACCTTTGTCTACAAATTGTTAGAGCAGCCACATAATAGAGAATCATTTCCAGTTATTCATGGCCTCCTGATGTGAGTGGGAGGTAGGCCTGCCTGGCCACTGGTAACCTCTCTCAGGAGGCATTTGAAAGGATGCTCTTTGTTATCATTTTGTGATTTCAAATTCACCAGTTATAATTACAAAGAAGACACTACCGTTTTAAGGCATGGTGATCTTTATAGGACAGAGGAGAAGCCAAAATTAAAATTAAATTATACCTGTTTGAAGAAAAGGGATGGGACTTATTCTTTTTGCATCCTACATCTATAATTTAGCATGACAGTTTAGATACGCCTGGGAATGGATTTCGTATTCTCAGTTACCTTGTGGGTGTAATTGCATGGTTAAGACTCACTCAAAATTTACAACTATAATGTCTGTCTTGCAATACTTTGATTTTAATTCTACTATAATAATAAGTAATCTTTATAGGTGGAATTCTTAACTGAGGAATGTGGGAGAATACCCCTGGGACCAGGAAAATGGGAGCAATATCCTGGACTATTATTAATCGCAGTAAAAGGTGAACAATCTTAATATTTGTATTAGTGTAATAGAATTACTAAAGGAAATAATCTTTGCAAGTGGTGGGCAAAGCCTCATATAATTATATAAGCCTGCATTGTAAAAATATTCCAACAGAGTTTCACCACTAATTTTCTGAGAGTTTCTAATGCTAAATGGACTCAGTTGATTTATTCAATAAGAATATGTCCTAGGTTCATTAGTTTTAAATTAATGTCTGTAAGGTCACATGTTCTAAACCCTGAATATGTGAGTTACTTGAATTAACAAAAACAAAACCTTGTTGTCAGGAATCAGTAACCACAAAATGAGATCATATTTAATTTTATATCCACAATGTTAGATTATGAGCCTCTAGGCCTACCTACCAGATATTAGTCCCCTAGGAAAAGAGTCATTTCTCCAGTTGTTCTGGGGTTTTCTCAAGGTGCAGTGCTCTGAGTAGATTCTTTTATTCCAGGCTTCTTTGCTGTTTGCATCAACGCTCACCCTCATAGCACCATCACTGCCCTGGGCAGTACTGACCTCAGCTGACCAGCACTATCCCAGCTCCCACTTGTGCCTCAGGATTCAAAGTTGATGTCTGAGCTTCTGCTGTCATTGCCACTACCACTCTGAAAACCAGAGACTGACTGTGCCGTTGTTTGTACCTGGTCCACCTCCACATCTATATCATAACAGCTTACTATTTCTTTCTAAAACTCCAGACACCCTCTAGGTATTCATGCCTCAGAGCTTAGGTTAATACATTCAAACCCCAGAGGCAGGTTGCAAACCCTCCATCATATCAGTCTCAGTCTCCCCAGAATTCACTAGTTCAAAAATATGTTTGACTGTGAATGTATTGAGCCCCTTAACAAGGAGAGAGAATCTGCCTTATACATTAGTAGTCAATCTTCATCCTCTGGCTCAAAGGAGATTCTTATAATATAAATAAATACATACATACATACATACATACATACATAAATAGATGCTATGAGCGTTAGCATTGCATTTTTTGCTTATTTGTTTTTGTGGACATATGTTTTCATTTCTCATGAGTAAATACTAGGTAGGAAAACCCAGTAACTTTATTCCTAGATATTTACCCTAGAGAAATGAAAACATGTCTGCAGACATGGAATTTGTATTCATCATAGTTAAAAAAAATAAAAACAACAAAAACATACCTAGACACAACACAAATTTTCCTTGACAAGAGAATGTATTTTTAAAAATGTGGTACATACATATAGTAGAAATCAATTCAGAAGTAAAAATGAACAAACTTTTGGCATTGCAACAACATGGGTAATGTCTCCAGCATTATGTTGAGTAAAGGAAGCTAGACAGAAAAAAAAAAAAAGTGCACTATATGGTTTTATTTAAGTGAAATTCTTGAACAGGCAAAACAAAATTAGGGTAATATTAATCAAATTAATGATAGCTTGGGGTGGGCGAGTGGAGGTGAGAGCATCAATTGAAAAGATAAAAATGTTTATATTGTGATTGGCATGGGATCACTTAAATCTGGGAATTTTTATGTAGGTAAATTATTTCTTATTAAAGTTGTGTTTCTTCAGACCTAGGGATAGTCTTCCCAAGGTTCCAGCCACACAGTTCTTGTCTTACCATTCCTATCTTTAATAGCACTTTGCTGAAAACATTTTCACATGCATACTGTCAACTGATTTTATAGCTACTCCTCTATATTTAGCTCCTATATATTAAATAGGGCACCGAGGACTACCCCATCTTCCATTGCTTTTGAAACACTGTTGACTTGCCTGGACTTGGCTTCTCTTCCAAGTTCAAAGCCATTGTACCTACCTATGCAATATATAACTCACCTACTTTTACGTACAGAGAACAGAGCTCAAAAAAGTTCCTTTGTGGTAACCAACATAAAAAGAAAAAAAAAAAGAAAACACTTTACATTCTTTACTCTTTTAAGTGCATTTATAATAATTTATGTTTGACTTGTGTTAACTTATAATTTTGAAGTTTGACTTTAGTTAGAAGGTGATATATCCTTGGTTTATGCATCTTGCTTCTATATCAAAATAATTTATGATGTTTGTTAATTATATCCCTTCATCTTCCTACCATATGGTCATTTTCCTGCAGAGTAAACTTTTATAAAGCTACTTCCAAAAATACATGTTTTATGCTTTAAAATGTTTCACAAAGTCATCTCTTTTTTTCTTTTCACTTGATATTTTTAGCTTTATGTCAATGATGCCACTTTTGCATTGAAAAAGGCTTTCCCATTAGGGATGGTAGTAACTTTAAAATGTCCGTAAAATAACACTATGGAAGCATTATTTATTTTCTCTTTTGGCAAAGAAAATATACGGTAACAACTTTATAAACTTGTTCAATAAAGTCAGCGAAGAGCCAATTACAACATATGCAATATACCCAAGGGCCACATGTTGGCTTGAATTCTTAACTAATTACGTGTTCCAGCAAAGAAAACCTTAAAAGTGGCCTCAAAAGGAAGTACGCCATAAAACTTGCATTTACCTCATAAAATCTATCAAATTTTCCAATGTCATTGAAACTATCACTGCTCCCATTGTCTCTAGGTTTAGTCTTTAACAAATACACCGAATTTATAACCACTAAGCAAAATGAGATTAATATTTCAAGTAACCTATTAGCAAATATAAGCACAGGTGCACAATCACACAAAATATGTTGTGTTTTAATTTAGGCTGTTTGTTTTTTTGTGTGTTTTTGTTTGTTTGTTTGTTTTTGGTTTATATAGCTTACATGTCTAAAATCTTATACCAGGTAAACATTTAGTGTAAGTAGGCACACAATGTGTGTTTTCTGAT
>NW_006293776.1:381182-391019 GCF_000327345.1 Myotis davidii | reverse complement strand
TGCTGGATCATAAGGTATTTCTATTTTAATTGTTTGAGGAAACTTTATAATGTTTTCCGCATTATCTACAATTATCAATTCCACCAACCATGCACAAGTGTTTTCTTCATCATTACTAATCATCAGAAAAATGCAAATTAAAACCACAATTAGATATCACCTCACACCTGTCATAATGGATATCATTAACAAATCAACAAGCAACAAGTGTTAGCAAAGATGTGAAGAAAAGGGAATCCTTGTGCACTCTTGGTGGAAATGCAGACTGTGGAAAGCTTGGAGGTACCTCAAGAATTAAAAATGGAATTGCTTTATTACTCAGCAATTCCACTTCTGGAAATATACCTAAAGAAACCCAAAATACTGATTCTAAAAAATCTATGCACCCCTATGTTCATTTCAGCATTATTTACAATAGACAAGGTTTGGAAGAAACCCAAGTGTCCATCAGTAGATGAGTGGAGAAAAAAAAAAGCTATGGTACATTTGTATAATGGAATACCACTCAGCTGTAAAAAATGAGATCTTAACTTTTGTGACAGCATGGATGGACCTAGAGAGTATTATGCTAAGTGAAATAAGTCAGTCAGAGAAAGACAAGTATCATATGATTTCCTTATATGTGGAATCTAATGAACAAAATAAACTAACAAAATGGAGACAGATTCATGGATACAAAGAACAGACTGACAGTTGTCAGAGGGGTGAGGGTTGGGGGCTGGGCTGAGGGTTAACAACAGCAACAACAAGCCAGTAGATTTAAGCAACTTACAAAATTAGTGTCATGTATTATCTGTATCATTTTCTGAAAATGAGAAGTTAATAAGTAGAAGCCTATGAAGTTTAAAAGAATTTTAATAAGATTTAACAATGATAAGGCATCACTTTTAGAAATGTCAGTATTAAATTATCTCACATTATCTAACCTTACTAATAAAAGGCTAAGTAGTCATCACGCCCTCACACGTGATGCCCTCACACAGTCACAAGATGGCTACATGCCCAGCGGAGGTGGGCTTCCCATGGCCCCACTCGCAGGCGCCATGGAGGCGGTATCCCCAGCTTTGGCCTACCTCTTTGGGGCAATCCATCGATGAGCCCCAGATGTGTGGGCAGGGCCTACCTTTTAGGGTGATTGATTGCAGGACTCCTGCACTGTGAGAGGGCACAGGCCAGGCTGGGGACACCCCTCCAAGTGCTCAAATTTCATGCACCAGGCCTTTAGTATGTATATAAAAGCCTAAGCAGCTGTTTGACTGTTTGACCAGTAGCTATGGTATGCACTGACCACCAGGGTGCAGATGCTCCAACTGGTAGGTTAGCATGCTGTTGGGGTCCAGCCAATCGGGACTGAGCGAGATGGTCTGGCCACACCCTGGAGCCCTCCCGCGGTCCCTCCCCTGGCCCGGTCGTGCACTGGTGGTGTCCCTCGGCCTGGCCTGTGCCCTCGTGCAATCTGGTATCCTTCAAGGGATATCCACAGGCCAGGCCAAGGGAATCCCACTGGAGCACAAATCAGTGCACCGGTCTCCTAGTATTGTATAATTGGCTATCGTTGAAAGAGGTATTGTGATTTACTAATTAGTTTTGATGTATTTTTCAATATAAAGATAAAACAATTTTTTTCAAGTGCTAACAAAAAGCACTCAATAAGCAAAACATTAGGCTAAAAAATGGCAATCAGATGTGGAATTAACTGTGTAGCTTTGTTCCCCAGGGATATTTAATGAATTAACCTCTGTACAAATCCAGTAATCATAGTATTTTTAAAGTTTAACCAAAATATCGTCCTATAAATGCAAATATTACTTCTTTTGGGTTTTTAAACATATGTAACATGAATTGACCATAACCTGGAACTCAAAAATATTTGTAACAAGAGAAAAGGTTCTTAATGAGGCTACTTAACTTGAAAAATAAATATCCTGAAAGTTTAAAAAGGCTTTCTCCCAAGTATTTCTTGAGTCATATTTAGATAAAAAGGGATACTGATGTATCTTTATCAACACAAAATTATATTAGATAGTATTCTCTAAAGTAGGTACTCTCATTTTTAACTGGGAACTTTAAGTTAAATGTTGACTAATACTTTAGGTAAATCTATTATCCCACCACAAAATAACATTTAAAAAGCATATGTTCCTTCCCTCAAATTTGAATCTATGATTTTGAATTCCTAATGCGCTCAGAAAGAATTTTAAATAAATACTATACCGAGCAATGACTTCTCAGAAACAGCCCTCAGGACCCGCTAGCATTCACTGAATGCCATGTTCCTGGGACTTCGTTGTGTCCTTAATATATCTTATCTCATTTAATTCTCTGCGGGGCAAGAAGGTAACTCGATTAAGGTTATTTTCCAGATGAGAAATCTGTGACTCAGAAAGTTTAATGAAGTTGCCCAAGACTGCGGAGATAGTGAGTAGAAAAATCAAGAAATAATCTATCTTTATTTGGGTCGAACACAAATGCTCTTTCTACTATTCCCAAGCTGTTGAGCTCAACAGAATTGGTAGTCGCTCAGCTGGAAATTGAGTACTGAGCAATGTGAATAAAATAAGCGAAGTTCTTGTAACACAGTACACAGTGGCAGCTTCTACTCATTTCTAGAATGAGTGATAAGAAAAGGAATATAGATCTACAGTGGGGCCTTGACTTATGAGTTTAATTCGTTCTGTGACGGAGCTCGTAACTCAAATTACTCGTATGTCAAATCAAAAAGTGAAAGAATGAGACATGTGATATTGGGCTGATGTTGTGGCATTCACTGTGACGTTTGCTGCGCCAACTAGCCGTGGGGTATCTGAAGCTGGCTCATAACCCTAATTTTAGCTCTCAACTCAAAGCAAACAATCGGCCTAGAGACAGCTCGTATCTTGAAAAACTTGTTAGTGGGACACTCGTAAGCCAAAGCCCCACTGTAGTGATAATTGTCCTACCATGTATTATACAGAATGGTATGATAACCATTATACACACACAGAAAAAAAAAAGAATACTGTGATTCTTTTCTAATATCTTCCAAATAAGTTTGAGAGATAACAGTTTAGGCAAATATAGGGTGGGTAAAAGTAGGTTTATAGTTGTGAGTATATGAAACAGTTTATTTTTCTATTATTTATTAATTATTGCATTATTTTCCATAGGAACAACTGTAAACCTACTTTTGCCCAGCCCTGTATATATTTAAATAACAGGATATTAATATAAAATTATTTATTGTAAACACCCTGACAAGAGAATCTAGTATGAAACATAACTCCAAGTGTTTTTGGTCAAATATCTTTTTTATTTATTTTTAAATTGGCCTTTTCAGGATACATATCTTGAGAATACATTTCATATATTCTGTGGTATTGTGCTAAATATAAATATCCATTCTAGAAGAACAAAAATACTAAAGCTATAGTTATAAGATAACTATATTTTTATTATTTTGCACTATATAACTAAAAGAATAATAAAACTAAAAATATACAACATATAGGAAATTTGGCTTGATTTATTTCTGCAAACTCATTTGAAATATAATCAATTCAGTCTTAATCTAATTACCCTGAGCAGATCCAAACATCCTCAATTCTTTCTATTTTTTTAAATCTCAATTCACACAACAACTTAAATACTCTTCACTGAAAACAATCTACAGATTTTGCTAGCTGGGACTTGAGAGGTATCAGGTCAAGGCTGATGGGAATTTGAAGGACAGAAGAAGGAATCAAAGCATAAATATAGCCACATCCAAGTGGAAATAAGTTCCTTAAGATAAGGGAAGCAGTCCAGCTAGCATGGCTCAGTGGTTGTGGTAGACTTATGAACCAGGAGGTCATAGTTCCACTCCCTGTCAGGGCACATGCCCGGGTTGTGGGCTCCATCCCCAGTGCTGGAGGCAGTCAATCAATTTTTCTCTCTCATCATTTCTATCTCTCTCTATCCCTCTCTCTTCCTCTATGGAATTTATAAATTTATACTTTAAAAAAGATAAGGGAAACAAGCAAGTGAGCAACAATAAGGAGGGGGAAAAGAAGTGGGGGGGTGAGGGTAATGGGATAAGGACACCTAGGTAATACCTTAATCAACAAAGAAATTTAAAGAAAAAGATTATAGACACCTAACAGTAAAAAAAAGAAGAAGAAGAAGATATTACAGACTAATATTATACAACTAAGCAAACAAGAAATGAACCAAAGAACACAGCCTAAGTAAAGGTTATTTGAGGTTAGGACCTAGAGGCACTAGAAAAAACTTAAAACCAATGCAATATCTTTCTGAGAGTGGTGGTTGTAATTTCTTTCTGTTCAGAATCAGTTCCTTTAAAGTGTTACTCAAATGGAGAAGATTAAGCTTTTTCTGATAATTCCTGAAATTGTTTCCAATTTATTAATATTTTCCTAGTTCTAAAAAGAACCACTGTCAAATTTACATGAAAGAAAATTTCACTGTATGAATACTTCTCAATATTATATAATCATAAGTTGGGAAAATTAATATACTAGACTAGAGGCCTGGTGCATGAAATTCATGCACAGGTAGGTTCCCCGTTATTCTAATGACTTTTTGCTAAAGATCATGGCAAAAGATATACTAACTAATAGAGACAGACACTGAAAAAAAATGTGAAGATCTTATGAGCGAACATCATTTATCACTTTCAGGTTGTATTTGAAGGATTTTCAATATTTAACATTGGAATTCTTCTTATATTAATTTAAATGCATTTGATTGTGTTCTTTATACAGTGCTCTGTTTTTCTTCACATTTGTGTAGACTCTCATTTGACAACAATAAGAATACTTTTTGTGTGTTTTGAGAATAAATAAGTACTGAAACTGAGAAAAAAAATCTCAGAGGGAAGTTTGAGACTTAAAAAACAGAAAAACCATTCATGACATAAGATATAAAATTAGATATATGTAGGTATATTGACTTCAAACATGCCCTTTGAAGACTGGTACACACTGAGATGTGCTGTTCAGAACAATTTGGAACTGAGGTCTTATCTGACAGCTCACAGCACCGCTGCTCCCCAGGAATTTTCTGCAGCAATGGGAAGCTGCCTCAGCCATGCCCTCTCTGGGCAGCCAGCATCCTAAGATTGTTCATCAGCAGGTTTTAAAAGCCCCAGACTCCCTGCTGTCAAAAGTGACAAATCTGAAGTGTGTTACAGCTCTGCAGCCCCCTGAATGAGAGATGAGACCTCTGTTGTCAGTGTCCAGTCCAGCTCCCCTTTCCTAACCTGGGTGCACCATTTATTAAACTTCCTGGTTTAAAATATAGTTTGCAGCATGTTTCCATAGGGAAACCAACCAACACAAATCCTAAAAAAAGTTGTGACAAATCATTCAGCTCCAACTCAAAGCACACATATCTTCCTCCAACCCCAGTGAATACCCAAACTTTTGTTTTTTTTTTAAGAAGATAATTATGCGGATGAAAAAGCTATGCCAATGTGAAATGGAGGATCTATGATAGAAATAATTGAGAATAGTCACGTAAAGTAATTTCTTATGGAAAGAAAAAAGGATCTGAAACCTCTACTACCCAACAATTTTTAAATGCTAGTAAGTATAGTCAATTAAATCCTTTCTCATTTATTCAGGTGAAACTGACATATGAAGGCCTCCCACTCCCTGTTACCCTGTCATAGTTGCTGGAAGTCATATACAAAATCACTCTTTGTAATATGCTTTCCAGCACAGCAAACATAGTAGTACAAATGTTTTCATCAGTTTATTGACAGGAAGTGATTTGGTATTGATCTAAATACCAATACCAATGATTTGTAAGTAGTGGTTAAATTAAAAGCCTTTTAAAGTATTGCTTAAAATCGAAAGCAATACATTTGGTTATATAAAGTATTGGTGTGGTTTAACAGTGAAGAAAGAATTGCATTTGGTTCCAAGAAGAAGACAGAAAAAAAATGACAAGAATACTAAAGGATGTTCCACTGCATATTAGTTAGATATATTGTATTCTTAAAAGGTGTTTAAGACTGCATATTTACCTGAAGATAAATAAAAGCCCATAATTTAAAGAATGAAAAGAAAAAATATTTCTTATAGAGTATGAATTTAGTGCCAAACTTTTAGTATGGGAACAAAACCTTGAAAATCAAGATTGATTCAGCTCTTACCACAAGAGTAACCTCATGAAACCTAACTTTTATTTTCCCTTGATGGTTTGATCTAAGAATTTACAGCCTCTTATGTTCAGGCTCCACTATGATTTAAAAACAAATTCAGTTTCCATATTGGGAAGCCTGTATTACTATTGTCTGCAAATAAAAATTCGAAAAAGGGCAAGATGAACATTATAGTAAAGTAAATGCTTATACTCTAAGAGAATATATAGTGTTCTTGATCTTAAGAAAATTTTAGCTGAGTTGGTAGACGCTGTGTTCTCAGAATAGATAGAACTGCATTAAATTCTCAATTGCTCCATTTATTTTCTCAGTAGTATTCTTGGGAGAGTCAGAAATTCACATTTCTCCAATGAGAATGATAAAGTACTCATCTCATAGGACACTTACAGAATTAAATAAGATTTCATATGCAACGTGTCTGTTTAGTACAGAGTTTGCATGGTGGATTCACAGTTCACCATCCATTAATTATTTATTTGAGCAACTTCCAATAATTGCAATATATTATTAATCTTATCTTAACAGTTAAATCTAATATTTTTTCAATTACCTTAATTTATTCATCATTGGAAAATTAGAATATTTTAAATATATTCATATAATTCATAAGTGATATATTAAATAAATGTATATATATGTAAGTATT
This sequence comes from Myotis davidii, assembly GCF_000327345.1. Taxonomy (NCBI): domain Eukaryota; kingdom Metazoa; phylum Chordata; class Mammalia; order Chiroptera; family Vespertilionidae; genus Myotis; species Myotis davidii. The sequence goes on along the minus strand of NW_006293776.1, from coordinate 384,231 downwards.
ATAAATAGTGTTTTTTAAACCCATTTCTTTCTTCACAGGGCTGTGAAAATCTTATTAACATGATAAAAATACACCTTTGTCTTTTTTATCTAATCTGATTATTGTATTGCACAAGGTAGAATTTAAGTACTCTGATATACTCTAGAACTGATTTTCAAATGCCATGTTACCATTTTGGTCTTCCAAGACATTTAAAGAGCTTCTTTTATATATAAAATACTGTAATTGAGTGATATCTATAAAAGTCTCATCTACAAAACAAAAATAGTGTTCTCTTATATCCCAAAGCATAAGAAGTGCAAATCAGTATCTCAATCTGAAAGAGGAAACTTATAGAATTGTACAATTAAATAAATATAAAAAAGAAGGCTAAAAACTTTATAAATATTCATTTTTAAAAATGTGAAAAAATAAAGCATAATAAATGTAGAAGTTTGAAACTATACAGAGAGAGGAGTAAAAATATCAAGAAGTAGGAAATAAACATAAAATGGAGAAATCCACAAATTTTAAAGTTGAATCTTTATAAACTACAATGAAATCAATTGATATCTTGCATGAATGATCAAAAAGAAAACACATGTTGAAGACATCAGAAACATCAGTAATAAATTAAAAATAAACATTTTAAAACAATACTAATTACAAAAGTATAAGGACATTAAATACCTAGGAACAAAACTATGTAAAGTTGTATAAGATGTTTGAAAACAACACAATACAAAAAACCTGCAAAATATGTTTGGGAGAAATTAAAAGCTAACTAGGAATACACACTATATTCATGGATTTGAAGATAACATTGTAAAGATGTTAACCTTTGGAAAATTGATCTACAAATTTAACATAATTCAAAGAAAATTCCCAGTAGATTGTATTACAAAAATTGACTCATTGATTTTATAATGTACGTGAAAATGAAAATGACCAATAGTAATTAAGATTGTGGTACTGGAGGATTTACAACACAAAAGATATTTAACTTTTGTCAAATTCCAGTGTGAGTGAACAGTAAGATACTGGGATCTGTATAAACTGACCAATAAAACAAGATATAGAATACAGGCACACCTACACGTACAGAGTTAGCTGATTATGACGACAAAAAATAGAAAAACAAGAAAATTGGATTTTTATTAAAATTAAGAATTTTATTTCTGAACATACACTGTTAAGAGTTTGAAAAGGCAAGCCATAAGGAAAATATAAGTAAATATGTATCTGCTTGTATACACACACACACACACACACACACACACACACACACACACGTATGCCTGATTGACAAATATTGAGAATACAAAAAGAAGTATTTCAGATAAACAATAGCAACCCCCCCAAAAAAAAATTGGCTAAAGAATTGGGCAGGTATTTCAAATAAAGGCAATCTAAATTAGCCATAGTCATAAAAATATGCTAAGCCTCATTCATCATCAGGAAAATAAAATAAAACAACAATGAAATACCAGACTATAGTCACTAGAATAACTAAAATGGAACAAAATACTGGCATTTCTGCCCAAACAGGTTTGGCTCAGAGGATAGAGCATCAGCCTGTGGACTCAAGGGTCCCAGGTTCAATGCCAGTCAAGGGCTTGTACCTTGGTTGTGGGCACATCCCCAGTAGGGAGTGTGCAGGAGGCAGCTGATGGATGTTTCTCTCTCATCTTTTAACTCTCTATCCCTCTCCCTTCCTCTCTGTAAAAAAATCAATAAAATATATTTAAAAAAATACTGGCATTTCTAAGTGTTAGTGAGGATATAGAACTCTCATATACTGATATGGGGATTTAACTTGGTACACTCCCTTTGGAAAATTGTTTACTAAAGCTAAACATTCATATATTGAGTGAAGAAGCCATTCTATACCTGTGTAGATGCCTAACAAAATGGCTACATAGTTCACCAAAATACATGTAAAACAATCTCTATATCAGCATTATTTATAATTTCTAAAGTGTTCATCAATATTAAACAGATATAGAATGGCATATTCAAATAATGAAATTCTTTACATCAATGAAAGTGAATGAGCTACAATCGTATATAAATTGATAAATCTCACTCTTGTAATGTTAAGCAAAAAAATTAGACCAAAATATGTACATACAGTATGATTTCATTATATACATTTCAGATGTGGGCAAAAGTAACAAGTGGTGATAGACATTTAGAAGAAAGCCATCTTCCACAGTGAAAGCAATGACTGTGACACACATTTAATCATGTTATTAATGAGTAATGGGATGTCCAACTCTTAGGAATGGAACATAACACATTTCCTCTCTTTAGTTTCTAACTTATTTTTAAATCACCTTTCTAAGATGTAGACTTGCTTTTGCCTTAGTAGCAAATGGAGTGAACACTTAAGTAGATTCTAGAAGAAAAGTGTCTTTCCAGAATGTGAACTGGGAATTCATTGTTCAAAACTTTCCATTACTTAGACTCTTTACTATAGAGAATATTAAATAACATGAAATGAAAGAGCCACAATATATTTTTGACAAGCACACAATTTTTAAGAAGTATCTTCTGATAAATAGATATGAAATCTAAAAACATATTGAAAATGAAGCAAAGTATTTCAAGTAGCTCAGAGCAAAAAGTGGGACATCTGCCAGAGAGTCAGCAAAAGAGAGAATGACAAGACCAACAGAAGTGGAATACCTGCAAGTTGTAAAACGTTTTACTGCAGGATAAAGTTGTGATTTTAAAAAATGTTTTTTTTTTTTCAGTGAATGATTGAAGGTGATTTTTGCACAGGAAGAGATTTCTGACATGTGGGACATTTCTTGAGATGGTCTCAATTTTGAAAGTTATCAGATGTTGCATATTTGTAATGGGATCTTCCAAAAGGGAGTGTCATCTTAAAAAAAGAAAGAAAGAAAGAAATGAAATCAAAGCTACATTAATACAATGTAGAATAACAGATTTGGGACACATAAAGAAGTCTGGCAAATAATACCCAAAGTGGAGATGCGAAGGGTAAACAACAAACTGAGTTTTAGAATTTCTCATTATATTCCAGATTCCTTAACCTGTATTAAGT
>NW_006293776.1:378690-380767 GCF_000327345.1 Myotis davidii | reverse complement strand
ACACAGAAGGAAAACAGTCTGGAGTTTCCTCAAAAAATCAAAAATGGAACTCCCATTTGACCCAGTAATCCCACTTGTAGGACTATATCCCAAAGAATCAGAAACACCAATCAGAAAGGATGTATGCACTCTTATGTTCATAGCAACATAATTTATAATAGCTAAGATTTGCAAACTGCCTATGTGCCCATGAGCAGATGAGTGGATTTAAAAAACTGGTACATCTACACAATGGAATACTAGACTGCAGTAAAAAAGAAGGAATTCTTACCATTTCCAACAGCATGGATGGAACTGGAGAGCATTATGCTAAGTGAAATAAGCCAATCGGAGAAAGATAAATATCACATGATCTCACTCATATGTGGGATATAATGATCAACATAATTTGATGAACAAGAATAGATCCAGAGACAAATGGCAAGGGAGGGGGCGGTGAGAGAGTAACCAAAGGACTTGTATACATGCATATTAGCATAACCAATGGACTCAGACACTGGGGCGGTGGGGGCTTGCCTGGGGTGGGAATGTGTGGGTGGGGTCAATTGGGGAAAAAGAAGACATATGTAAAACTTTAGACAATAAAAATAAAATTGTAACAAAAAGTAAGTACTACAATGAAAGAAGTAATTTTATCAAATAAATAAATAAATAATACTTCAATATCTCACTGTGGTCAGCTGTTAAATACCACAGGGTAATCAGAGTCTCTGAACAGATGGGCGGTAGATAACTACAGCCTTCCTAGATTCTCCAGGTCCTGCAATTTTTCTAGAATACTAGAATAAAGAGAAAATAAAACTACAATTTTTTTAAATAAATGAAATATGACCCACTATGTTAGCCCCACTGATCCAAAACTGTCCTGTTATAAAGATCGATGACATCCCATAAATCCTGGATCAAAGCACTTATATTTAGAATAATGCAAGTCGGATTCACTAAAGTTTTCTTATTTTTTTTTCTCTCTCTGTAAACCAAATATCAGTACCATAAACAGGGGATGCTGACATCTAAATTAAATGATGATCTCTAGTTTATCAGGTTGTGAACTTGTTTATAATCTTCCCCAGTCTCCAATAGTAGAACAAAAAGGACAGACCTTTTAAAGCGTGTTATTGATTCGTTTGCCACCTGAATAATGTTGAAACATATAGCGATTTGTTTTTCTAAATCTGACCTCAGGAACCACAGCCACAATAGCCAGCACCCAGCTGTGCTCCTCTTCTGCAGGCTCTGAATTGCACACTCATGCATGTTACCTTTCCCTCTCTTTCATTATGTGTTTCACAGTGTGTAATTTTTCTAAAACAAGCCGTTAATTACACGGTGCCAAAAGTGTCACCTACTGTGAAATGATTCCTGTGCTCCAAACAGAGTCTCTGTGGGTCCTGCAAGGCTCTGAAGTTTCCATTACGTGCACAAACCCCGAGAGCAGCTGTTAACAAATCTGTTGGTGGTTCTGTGTAAAAAGGAGCCAGGCTGTGCTCCTGCTGTAGTTTTGGTCAGAGGGAACAATTTGCATTTTCAAAGGCTTCGTGGGCAAGAGGAAAGGCAGCATAGATGTAATAATAGCTTAATCTGAAACATTTGGGCCAATTTATTACTAATATTGAAAGCTTGATTAAGTTGTGAGCAGTGATAAGAAAGACATTTACCTTGGGAGGACAGTAATAGTAAAACTTATTTGAACAATTGAGTAAGAATGCATTGTTCTTAAGTATTTTCAAAAGAAATGCAAGATTTAATATTTCATTGAATTATTTTTGACATGATTCTAATTTGATAAAAATCAAGTAGAATAAAACAAATTTGGGTGGTAATGTGGATCAATTCTATCTTTTAGAAATCTTTTAAAATATTGGAATTCTCTGTTTTCTTATCCTATCTAATAAAAGACAAAAAGGGTAATTAACCATACCTCCGCTACGCTTCCCATCGGCTAATCAGGGTAATATGCAAATTAGCCACCAACAAAGATGGCGGTTAATTTGCATATGCAGGTTCCAAAGCCACCAAGCAGCGAGGCCTCAGGGCCCCGGGATCAACAGAGCCGAGAGGCCTCCCGGCACAGAGA
>NW_006293776.1:367183-378036 GCF_000327345.1 Myotis davidii | reverse complement strand
GTCATTTTCCCCCTGGGGGCCCCAGACTGTGAGAGGGCACAAGTGGGGCTCAAGGACACACCCCCCTGGTAGTGCACAAATTTTTGTGCACCGGGCCTCTAGTAATATTATAAAACCTTATCTATGCTGACCCTATTTATTACATATAATTTTAAATTATAATAAATTATATATAAATATAGATTCTATAACTTTTCTTCTTCACTAAAAACTCAATTTCATTTCATTGTTATATTAAATTATATTCCAAGCAATTTTAAGACATTATAATGGATTAATAGACTGTCAGCATATTTAATAAAATTGATTTGGAATAAAGTAACATTATACATGTAATCATCATATCATATGATGATTCCTTAAAAAATAAACTGTAAAACAATATGCAAAACTAGAAAAAAGTAGCTTTCTGAGATTAAACTCCTAAAATAATATTTTATAGACAAGTAGACTCTAATGCTTTTCTCTAACATAAATCTGCAGTGAAGAGAGAATACATCCTGAAGACAAACAGGTCATGATTTATTTTAGTGACTCTGTGATCAACACATTCCTCATTTATACATTTCCCCTTGAGGCTCCCAGAAAAGCAGTGGCAGATCAAAGGCCCTGACATGCCTGAGGCATTCACTTGCATTGCCACCGATTTCATTTCCCTGTAATTCCCACCTACCTGCTTTGTTTCTTCCCTCCTCCTGCCCCCCAAGCTAGTTCCTTGTCCCACTAAATTTGTTTTTTATTCCCATTTAAAGTGAACAATTTAATGGTTTTACTATATTCCTAGACGTGGGCAATCATCACCACAATCTGTTTCAAGTATTTGTATCATCCTGCAGGAAAACACTGTACCCATTAGTAATCATACCCCACTCATCTCCACCCCCAACCCAACATGCCTAGCCAACCACTAATCTACTTCCTTCTGTCTCTATGGATTTGCCTGTTCTGGACATTTCATATGAATGGAATCATACAATTTGTGACTTTTATGTCTGACTTGTGCCAATTAGCATAAATTTTCAAGGTTTATCCATGTTGTAACATCTATGAGTACTTAATTTCCTTTCACAGCTGTATATTAATCCATTGTATGAATATACCACATTTTTTTAAAAATGTATTCATCAGTTGATACACAATTGGGTATTTTTTTCTTTTCTTTTTTTTTTTTTTTGCTTTTGGGCTATTATGAATAATGCTGCTATGAACATTCACCTGCAAATTTCTGTGAGAACATACATTTTCATTTTGCTTATCTATAGTTAGGAATGGAATTGCTAAGTATTTTTTTAAGATACAAAATACATGTATTTTATTTTCAAATAACTTTTTCAGCATCTTTTTTCCCCTATTGTTTTAGATACAAATGCATGGATATTTTAAAAAGTCAAACAATAGAGTAAGGCAAAAAGTGAAAAGTATTCCTCTGTCCTTGTCCCACCTTAATCTTTTTCCTAGCCATTATCATCATTAATAGACTCTTAGAAATTCATTCCTTAATTTTCTATAATATACAAGCATATATATATATACATACATATATATATATATATATATATAGTTCCATTATCATCATTAATAGACTCTTAGAAATTCATTCCTTAATTTTCTATAATATACAAGCATATATATATATATATATATATACATACATATATATATATAGTTTGTTTGAATGCTAAAAATAGAGTCCAATGCAAATAGTTCTCCCTCATTCTTTTTAACAGCTGCATGCTATTCCATTGCTTGATGTACCTTCATTAATTTAACTGCTCACTCGTTCATGAATATTTAAGCTCTTTATGGTTGTCTGCTATTTCAATATTGCAATGAGTATTCTTAGACAATATTTGCGAAACTGTGGACATATAATTACAGAAGAAAGTCACAAAACTTGGCTAGCAGGGCAGTAGAGAGTGATTAAATGCATGGTCATTGGCCCCAGAAAGGTTGCAGGAATTTACATTCTTTCTACTATTATTTGGAGAGTGCCTACTGGTTTCCCCAGACCCTTGCCAACATGGAAAGGTGAATAATACTGTTTTATCATTCATGGAATTTCTGTCTTATGGTAACTCCATGTTTGACTCTTTGAGGAATTTCTAAACCCACTAACTTTTTAATATCCACTGCTCAATATATTAATTGTGCCTCCAATTTGATCTTTTTACCTGTTAATCACCATTCCATTAAAGGTGTTAGAATACTTAGTTGCACAGCGAGTGTAGTTTTATCGAAGTAATGTTTTCATATTGTCTGTAGCCTTTATCAATGCTGCCGCTTTGAATAATATATAGATCTCTGCCTTTGGATAGGTTGAGTTAGTGTGTTTATTGGGAAGTTCCTAATCACTTCAGAGATACCTGAACAGATGTTGAAAATATGGCCAGTGAAGCCAGTGGTATGAGGCAGGCCAAGTAGCAAGAGATAGAACAAATGGTTCTAGAGATGGTTAGCCCAGACAGTTAAGAATGAGAATAAAATAAAAATGTTTGAAGTGAATATATGCCTAATGAGAGGTTTGCCTTTATCCACCAAGCAAATTTTGGGTCAACCAGGTAGATAGAATAAACAGAGGAAAAATCCAAAGTATTCAAGCCATTGTAGCAATCCTAATCCGTATCAATACATATTTCTAGAAACCTTGATCAGTATGAAGAATCACAATATTTTACCTCTTTACTGCCAGATTTATTGAAAGCTTTATAATAGGACCAGGCTTTATATTTCAAGTTTCATTCACTACTTCCTCAGTTCTTTACTTATTCCTTTCTCTATTAATTTATTAAGATTCTGCCTTAAGGTCCATGGCTAGACCTCTAATTGCTACATCTATAAATTGTCTCTAAGCCGTCCCCTTTGGGATTGTTAATCACACTTGTATTGATGAAATGCTGTTCTTAAACTCAGTTATCTTTCTTTTTCTGATTTTGCTTCTGTGTCATACATTTGTGACTCCAGTAGTTTTTCCATTACTTCTTGATTACCTGAACCAAATCATATTTCAATGTACGTGTAAGACTCTTCATGTTCTAACAGCTCTTATCTCTCAAAATATTTGCTTTCATATTATAATAGAGGACCTCAGCCTTCCCTGCACCCTCTCACAATCCGGGACCCCTTAGGGGATGTTGGAGGCCCCATTCACAGATTCGGCCTGATCACTGCAGGCCAGACCGAGGGATCCCACCAGTTCATGAATCCATGCTCCTGGCCTCTAGTATGCATATAAGATCTTTGGTTAATCTCTTCCCACCCTCCCCCCACTCCTCTTCTCTCTGAAATTCATCAGTCTGTTCCATGTTTCCATGCCTGTGCATTGAGTGTCTATTCCCTGGTGGTCAGTGTGCGTCATAACAACTGGTTGAACAGTCGCTTAGGCATATATATATGCTAAGTTACTGAGCTTCCTTTATTTGCTTTACATGGCATTTGTATGAGCCATCCTCTCTAAGGGGTCCTTTGTCCTTTCCTTATAAATTATACTCAGCAAAAAAGACCTTAAAATCTGACTCAACTTTAAATAAGCTGCTTCCTGCTTCTGTGTGCCTAACCTAGCTCTTGCATAGGCCTTAACAAAATCCACATGGCCTAACCACAGAGGTCCATTAGCTCCCTTTCTAACCTCAGAGGTCCATTAGCTCCCTTTTTTTAGAGCATTTTACTTTAGAAAATTTGTAATTGTGAATTCTTTCTTGGCTTTTTTAAAGTGTAAATCATTTTAAAATTCTCTTACCAGTTTTATATCACAGCACAGCCTTTCTGAAGGACCTGAGAGTCATTCTTTCTACATGTAATCATCAAGGAGCCTAACTTCAATGGGAGTCTTGCTCCAGTTGTAGGATTGCCTCTTGTTATAAAGATACAAGAAAGTTTACTTTTTCTCTGTCTAAGGCAAATTAGTAAGTATAGATGGCCTATAATCGCCCACCCCCAGCTATATGGAAACGGCCCCCTGAAAGAGGCTTGGATTCTGTGAAGGACACCTTCAGACCAGAGCAACCCTAATAGAAGGAAACTAGGGAAGGGAATGGGGGAATGATCACCGTTGCCCATCTCTCATTCTTCATCTGCCAATACACATCTGAAAATCAGAGGTTAATAGAGCCTACTGATGAGGTCATATGGGCCTCAGAGCAAGCTAAGCTATGTAATTCACTCATCTATGCACTCATTCTTTTAACAAACATTTTCATATGACAATCATTACTAGTATACTAGGTTCTGGAGATAAAAATATATAAAACAGTATTAAATTAATAACTGCATTATAATTGCTACTACATAAATATTTCCAGATGCAGTGGAATTCCAGAAAATAAAGTTAAGAAATTAGTGACATTTTTACTACCATTTGAGTTAAGGATTATAGATAAATATATTGGCAGAAAAGAAGTGGAAACAAGTATTACTAGACATGAGTAGCACCATATCTCTTGGGCTTCATTAATTAGTGAAAGAGATAAAGAATGTTCAAAGACGTTGGTAAAATTATGGACAGATGGATAGCACATCACCATGGAGACCAAGAAGGAAGAGTGTTGCCAGTAGTATCACTCAACATTGTCCTAAATGTGGAAGCCTCAAAGAAAATCATAACTGAAAGTCTACAATTCAGTTTTAATTGTAAGGAAAGTTTTATTGATTGTCTCAAGATTTGCAGGTGGAATATTACAAAGCATTCAGTGTTTATTCAAAGATGGAGGAATCTAAAACATTACTACATTATTTTTTTTTTCAAAATGGTTTGTAATGTATAAGAAGTGTTAGCTTTTGTTGAAATACATTTTCTCATTTTTTTTCTTTCTTTTTTTTCCTGGAGAAGAAGAAGACTATAATAATGATGGATTCTATCCTTACTGCCATCTAAATCTTGCTTTTTCTCATTAGAGAAAAGAAAAGACAGCGATTAAACCATTATTCTCCAAACAGCACATGAGAAGTTCCAACTTGATATTACCAGGTTTAGCCACATAAATGTTGAGCCATATCTACATAAATCCTAAATGTGTGTTTATTTCCCCAAAACTCAGATGTAGTCAGTATTTTTAATCTATCAGATCATTTAACAAAATATTTTTTCTTTCATATTCTGATGTTAAGTTATAAGTCTTCAATGAAATTCTCTGCTATTATTTAATAGAAAATCATTTTAGGGGCATTTCTAAATAGTATTTGAGAGTTATTAATTTTAGGTTAAAGTATAAGTACTAAAAGAAGTACTAAAAAATAAGTACTTTATTTTTTTCCTGAAAAATGATATCTGATCTATTCATAAGAGTTGGTAGAACAAATCAAGAGTAAATATGAGGGAAGACAACATCTATATATATAAAGCCTAAGTGACAATTGCAACCAAACAGACAACTGAACAGGCTGCATGGGGCGACCAGGCCAGCAGGGGGTTAGTGAGGGACGACCGAACGACTGAGCAGCAGGCTGCAAAGATGGCGACACCCACAGCCAATAAGGAGGGAATACGCTAATTGACTGCCACACCCTCAAAGATGGCAGCGCCCACAGCCACAAGATGGGCAGCAGGGGAGGGCAGTTGTGGGCAATCAAGCAGGGAAGTGTAGTTAGGGGTGACCAGGCTAGCAGGGGAGGGAAGTTGGGGGTAATCAGGCTGGTAGGGAAGCAGTTAGGCATTGATCAGGCTGGCAGGGGAGTGGTTATGTGGTAATCAGGCTGGTAGGCAGAAGTGGTTAAGGGCAAACAGGCAGACAAGCAGGCGAGCGGTTGGAGCCAGCAGTCCCAGATTGTGAGAGGGATGTCCGACTGCCCCTTTAGTCCTGATCCCAGTTGAACATCCCTGAGGGGTCCCAGATTGGAGAGGGTGCAGGCTGAGCTGAGGAACAAACTCTCAATCCCCCCCCCCCCCATGCACGAATTTCGTGCACCAGGCCTCTAGTAAGTCTATACGAGAAGAATGAGGCAATGAATGCTTTAAATCCAGATAGAAAGATAGTTTCAGCATATGGAGCAATCAGTAATACAAAGTCCAGATAGATCATCTGAGAATACAACTTTTACTGACAAAGATAACAAAAACATATCAATATAACTAATTACATGAATATTTTTATTTGTCCATAGTTTTGGATCCCATTGTCCATTAAGGCTTTCTACAACTGTAGTGGCCATAGATATTCATTCACTAAATTTGCATAGGGCTTAACATGTTTGCAGTCACTCAGCTAGTAAGCAGACAATACAGGATTGTTTCCTCGATAGTCCATAGAGACTACAGTGCAGCATTTCACATGGTAATGTTATTACATATATCTTTTCTCCATTCTAGACTCTAAGCTCCCTAAGCACAAATTTACTTTTTGCACTTAAGCATCTTTTACTAGCTCAGTGACTAACAATGGATAAATAAATTGAAATCTAGATGTACAGATCACAACATCATAACCAGACACCATGATATATTTGGTAGCAGTTTATATATTTCAGAAACATCTATATGTCAATCAGTGGCTTCATGAAAATTATGTCATGCTGAGCAACCATTAAAGGACTGGCCAAGTGTATGCATGAGCCAGAGAATGTCTGGTCTTGAGATTGGCAAATTTGCTTTCAAGCTGCCCTGGGGAATATTAGTCAGAGTCTGAAAACCCAGAAATAGCTAAAATGCCTAGAGATGATAGATATGCTAGATGTAGACAGATGATAGATAGATGTAAATAGATGATAGATAGATGATAGATGATGATAGATAGATGGTAGGTAGATAGATAGATAGATAGATAGATAGATAGATAGATAGATAGATAGATATAGAGTAGTATCAGTGGTCAAAAGCAAACTCAGGGAACAGTCAACTGACATAATAAGATAAAAAGAGGCAACTTGAAGTCATGAATTGATAGGTGAGGTAAGTTATTACACAATTCCAGTAGATACAGGCTATATAGAAATTTTTGTTTCTTTAATCTTTTCCACATGTGGGCGGTCCTGCCTATGAGTAGAAGGCAAATCTAAACAACTGTAGAGTCAAGAGTAACAATTTTATTTCTCTTTCAGGAAAGTAGACAGTTATAGGATTATAGGAACACTTTTATATGGAAAATTATAAAAAAAAACAATGTTTTGTTGCTCTCGTGCAACAAGCAGCTCATACGCTTATGAAATTAGATTTTTAAAATTTGTCACAAGAGTAGTAATCAAGGGTGCAGTAACTGAGTGTGTTTATTTAAGTGAATTTCTATCCATTTGCCATTTTGTTGAATCAGGCTTTGGGAAGATATTAATATACACTATTTCATGTCTGAGTGAAACCTTTCTACCTTATTTCTCCCTTATTAAAAGAAATTTGTCATCCTTAGAAGATGCCATGAGGACAAATAATAAGTTTTCAAAATGCAGTTTTCATCTAAGGTTATAGATCTTACAAAATCTATAATAATAAAAGGGTAATATGCTAATTAGATCAGATAGACCAGATGTTCTTCCTGACAAAGCCAGGCCCAGGTGAAGCCGCCCAGGGTCCCAGGTGCCAGCCGGAGGAGGGAAGCCTGGTCTTGGTTGTTGGGGCCAAGGCAGCGGCTGTTAGGGGGATCAGGCAGGCTAGCAATTAGGAGCCAGTGGTCCCAGATTGCGAGAAGCTGCAGGCCAGGCTGAGAGACACCCGACACCCCCCCCCACACACACACACACACCATGCATGGATTTCGTGCACCGGGCCTCTAGTATTTAAATAATTATTATTTTGCCAGTTGGCCTTTCATTGGTAAATAACATATCCAGACTTTTAGAGATTGTTGTTGTTGGTTGTTTTTTTTTTCCTTCAAAGTTGAAGGACAAAACCTTTTGATAACAAGTTTTGGAGTGGAACATGCTAACACATGAAGAAATTAACAACCACACTGAAATTCCAAAGCAATTTCACCATGTTTTCCTCCTGAATCTATTACACTTGTAGGTCTTTGAAAAAGTTTTATGTTGGATGACAATATTTTACAAGCACAATCATGTATGGATTTGGATATCCAGTTGCATCAGAAATTCTCTGTTGAGGGGGTGATATTTGGTGTTGGAGTGAGTGTCTTTAAAGGAAGGCAACTACTGTCTCAGTGGCAAAAGAGCATAATGTGTGATCACAGGAGGACATAGAAAAAAACAACAACAACAAACCACAGATATGATAGGGATGATAAGTGGCCCTTTCCTGTAAATAAACATATATAGACTTGTGTGACAAAACAAAAGGACTTATGAATTAAATGAGTTAACTTTACATGTACTCTCTAGAATTTTTCTCCCCTTATACAAATTGAAATGAATCATTATTTAAACTATAGTGGGGCCTTGACTTAAGAGTTTAATTCGTTCTGATACTGAGCTCGTTAAGGAGCTCCTTACCTCAAATTACTCTATCAACTCAATGCAAAAAATCGCCCAAGAGACAGCTGGTATCTCAAAAAACGTGTTAGTCGGGACACTCATAAGTCAAGGCCCCACTGTACTAAATAAAATTGCTTGAAAGAATATCAGAATAACTACTTTCAATAATAGACATTATAATTTTTAAAAGTAATGGCTAGAAGCATAATTAGATACTACAGAGCTATGCAATTAAGCAGAAAACACAGGGGTGAGCAAAAGTAAGTTTACAGTTTCTTATATGGAAAAGAATGCAATAATTAATAAATAATAATATAAGAGTACACTGTGTTTTTGTACTCACAACTGTAGACATACATTTGCCCATTCCTTCTGTTTCTAGGAAAGAAACACAACAAAACATACACTCACAAAAAAACACATCCAACCATATTTCCAAGCTGAAAAATGATTAATTAGCCAAGATAATTCTAAGTATAATCCCTAAGTATGCTCAGTGTTATCCATTTCTTTAAAAGTTAGAAACTATTTTATTGGCTTTTTGAGGACAGCACAGACTGTTAATAAGCTGATTGATAAAATGGATACTTATTATATAAAACTCTTTAGGGTTCAAGACACTAAATTTTTATTTAATTTTTATTGCCTCATCATTATTCTATCAAAACCAAAACACTTTTAATTCTGAAACTTTATTTTGCAATACAAATAGTATGGTACTTTGATGCCAGATAAAGAAATGACTTACAAATGAGAAAACTAAGTTTCAGGAATCATATTTTTATTTGCATTTCCAGATTGTCCTACTCAAATATGTAACCTAAAATAACATATGAGTAAAGGAAAAATTATCAGCTACTATGTGTGTATATGTTTATCCATGTATACACATAAATATGTATTTACACAGACAGGTATGTACATAGGAGGAGGTGTTAAGGTCTCCTCTGAAGAAAAATTTATCCTAAGATGAGAATGACTGGAACTCTACAGACATAGCCCTATAATAATACTTATTATAGTCCCCCATATCCCTTAGCCTTTTCTGCAGTTTTAAATTGTGTGCCTGAGTAGCATGATGAAATCTCTACCCTCTTGCTCCATCCTGTCCAGGATATAAAACCTCCATCTGTCCTGCATATTCAGGCTATCTCTGCTCCCTGCCCATCGGCCACTTAGCCATCTCAGTTATCAGGTTAACTGTCATGGTATCACAGTGCTAGAGCGTAAGTAACCCTTGTTTTACTAAATAATGAGCTTATTGTGCAAGAGTAGTGATCCCGGCAATTTGGGCATACCAAAGAGAAGCCATAAAGTGCTTTCTTTACATAGGGAAAAAAACAAAGTATATGTAGTGTCAGTACCATCTGTGGTTTCAGGCACCCACTGGGGGTCATGGACTGTATCCCCTGCAGATACAGGAGGAACCACCAGAGACCAGCAACATTTCAGACAGGAGCAAACATTCCGAACAAACCTTGGTGTCAATTAGGCACATTTTTCTTCTTACCCAGCCCACTGGGGTGAGAAACTATAAGTAAAAGCTGAAATCTATAACACATTGGACCACAAACACTACTGATTTCAGACCTTAAGGACATTGTTAAAACAGAGTAGTATAAGGTTCACAGAAGTATCCTTCCTAACTCCTGCAGATGCCAATCTGCTTTGGAAGTGTAAGAATTTCTAACAACCCTGACAGCTGAAATAAAATGGAGCAGGGTGTTAAGGGGCCTGGAACAGCAACAGTGGTGCCTGCGCTGAGAAACCACAAAGAACCCTGTGAGGGAAACGCCAGGAGGCACTGTCAGCACTGGTGCCGGCAACACTTCCCTAGTCCTCCTTCAGAACAGAAACCTTTTCTCCCCAAATGCCTTTGGTTGTGTCCTTTCCTCTGCCTGACTCAATCCGTGATCAGTATATCACACTGACATTGCACATGCCGGATATCTCATGTCACTTATGCTTTAATTCCTACTCTGTCCTTTCTTACCCCCTTTTAAATTTCTACTTCTGAAACAATTTTTTTTTTCAGGAGCCTTCCTATATAACTTATAGGCTTCCCTTAAATATTCTGTTATCATATTCTGGCAACCCTGTTTTCTATTATTAGTATGTTTTAAAAATTTCCCTTATAAACCAATCTGAGAAAGACAAATATCATATAATCTCACTTATTTGTAGAATCTAATGAACAAAATGAATTGACCAACAAAAGAAGATCCCAAGCAAGGAGGCGTGGAACAGACTGACATTCTAGTACCTCACTGTGGGGTTGAGGGGATGAGAAGAGATAAACCAAAGAAGTTACTAGTATATACTTAATGCATAGCCCATGGACACAGGAAGTGGGGTAATGAAGACCTGGGGTGGGTAAGGGCTGGGAGGAGGGGAGAAGAAGGGGGAGAAATGGGAGATATCTGTAATACTGTTAACAAAAAAATATATTTTAAAAAATTAAAAAATGATAATTTCCTTTATATAAAAGCCAGCTTTTATATCAT
>NW_006293776.1:363759-367163 GCF_000327345.1 Myotis davidii | reverse complement strand
AAATGGTACCCATAATTGAAGCCACGCTGTCCCTGGCTTACTATACTTATTGGAAAATTAGTTTAGTCAGTATAGATAGTTGATTTGGGTTTTCTCTTATTGTACAAAGTATTGTTCTTAAAAATACAGGCTAGAGAATATAGAAAATTTAGATTTTACTCCCTTTGGTGGCACCAAAGTATTACAATTTATGCAAAGTAGTGCCAAAGCTATAGCCACAAAGATATAGGTAGAGTCTTGGGAGATGTTTATTCTGAAAGCTTGAAATCAATTAGGGAAATAAAGTTTTTGGTTTTGTTTATTTGTTTGTCTTTACCCTTCAAGTGGCTGACCAAGAGGATTCCATTCTCCAGTGTGACTTCCCTATACACCAGTTTTCTTTTGGGATAACTGCTCTCTGCAGCCTCATAATTTGATTCCAAGATTTGAGACATATTACATTTCTATTCTGTGCCTATCCACCTTCTGAGTTCTTTTCTCTCAAAATCTTGCCTGTTAATCTCTTAAGACTGCACTCCGATCAATCGTCTTTGTACGGCTGGAATATGGACAAGTGTGGGCTCTTCTTATTTCCTGGCCAGTGAGAGCATCTGAATCTCTGTAAACCTGGACTGCTTTGGCTCCCCCAGCATTCCATATCATTGTCTCCAATTCTCATTAGTAATTTCCTGTTTTTATCAACCAGTTTAAAATATGTAGCAATAGAAATTTTCAAGTTACATACTTAAAAATTCATTTAACAATCATATTTATGGTACTTTTTAGTAATGTAATAGAGGTACAGTGATCTATTACATTGCATATTCTATTAGAGACATTGTAATTTTTAGTGTGCTTTGAGAAAAAATGAGAAGTACTGTAAAAATAATTACGACTTTTCTGCAATCCAGGGGAAGTTTTTTGTAACTTCTTCAATCAAAAACTAAGTGAAGTTAATTTGAGGTATTACTTTCAGGTCTTTTCCATCGTTCTTTGTTTAAATCACTTGCAAGAGGGAGATCATGAGGGCACTTGAGCCCAAGCCACATCCCGCGTTTTGTCAGGCTGGACTAGCGGAATGGTGCAGAGAGCCAGGAGGATTAGGCTGGGGGAAGGGCCGGCATCAGGTGCCATTTCCTGTTTTAACAGTTAATAATTACACTGAGGAATTTTGCTCACACTTCTGTTGTATTCTAATTATTTATAGTTCAGTTCCCCAGCTGTGTCATACCACTTTCTGCCTCAGGTCCCTGGAGATATCTGACAGCAGCTGTTAGGTGACAGTGACTTCAGGTTATGGGCTGGGCTGGATTTAAAGTGTTCAAGTTGCAGAACATATTATGTTGGTTTCTCCTTCCTCTAGTGGCAAGAGAACTTCTCTGGCCTTATTATTGATCATTCTCAAGTGATTCCGAAGGGTGATGCTCAATAGATAGCTTGAAGGGGAAAAAACGGCAAAGAAGAGGTATTACATAATCCAAGAAGCCTTCTGCTTATATTGCTTGACATGATATATTCAAACACAGTTGTAATTGTTAGTTAAGGGACAATATTCCTGAAAAAGTTAAGAGTTCTTTAATATGTGTGGCTTCTGTCAACTTTGTGAGTTTATCATTTGTATGTACATTAAATTCATTCATATAAGTTACTCAAACATTATTTCTTATCAAAATTATTCTAATGCCATAATGCTTTTTTTAAAGGGCTATAAGTAGAATTAAGTTAGCAATGCCATTAGAAACTGAAACTGAAAGATAATTATAGTTAACCCAATAACTGAATCACAAATAATCTCAGCATTTCAAGAGCTTCTAAATACGTTCTCATTATATCTTTTCAAAACGTGTGTCACCTGACATAATTTTGATAATAAAGCCCCTGATTATAATTATGGGTATTATAAAAGAAAATAATTTGATGAATTTGTATTTTGTAGGAATATGTAAAAATTTTAAATTTGGTAATGTTTAAAAATGAGGAAAGCAAAGCTGAACATGTTGAAATAATATCTAATTTTCTATGAATTGGCCACTCTTATCATTTGCTTTGTGAATTCACAGAAGTTGTGATTAGCAAAAGTATATCTGCATTTTGTTTGGTGAAATTGTCTTTTGTTTGGAAAATATCTGTGAACCAGACTAGAAGAAAAAAATCTTCTTTTACTTGGGGTAAAATACCAAGAAAAATAAAATAAATTTTAAAAAAATTTAAAGTGAGACCCTAGCCCATTTGGCTCTGTGGTTAGAGCATCAGCCAGTGGACTGAAGGATCCTGGGTTTGATTCCAATCAAGGGCATGTAATTCTGTTGCAGGTTTGATCCCAGCCCCAGTCAGGGAGCGTGCAGGAGGCAATCAATCAATGTGTCTCTCTTATATGGATGTTCCTCTCTCTTACTCTCCTCCTACCTTCTACTATCAGGAGGCAACCAATCAATGTGTCTCTCTTATATGAGTGTTCCTCTCTCTTACTCTTCTCCCTTCCACTATCTCTAAAAATCAGTGAAAAAAATATCCTCAGGTGAGGATTAACCAAAATTAAAATGAAAATAGTGAGAAGATAATAGATAATTTTCTGTTAATTTCCACTCCATAGTAGTTTTTTCCAAGTTTACTCTAGTGAACTTGTATTATAGGCAAGTAACCTGCTTCTCAGACTGAATCAAACCGAAGATCAATAAGCCACTTGGTCTAAATGCCAAGGAATTTACAAATGCTACATTCATTCTGTTGCTCTGTACCTGAATTAGAAGTTACTAGGTACTTTTAACATTTTCAACAATTTCTAATGTTAAATTTTAACAGAGAAAACATGCCCTACTCCCTTGATTTTCTAGGTGCCTAGGGTTGTTTAATTCCTTTCAGATTGATGTTCTTCAAGCTATTTGTGGTGAAAAAAATATTTTTATTATTAATTTCCAATGTAATGGTTTTATGCATTAAGACTTTTGTAAAATGAAATTAAATGAGTTATCAAAGAATATAGACATAGCTCATGGACACTGACAAAATGTGGTGAAAGCTGGAGGTAGGGAGAGGGCTAAATGGAGGAGGGCAAGAGGAGGGAAAATGGGGAACATCTGTAATAGTGTAAACAATAAAAAATAAAATAAAAAAATAATTTAAAATTAAATACATATGAATACAAACACATTTTTTTTGTTACTGAACTCACAGACATATTATTATAGTTTAAAATTTTCAAAAACCCTGTTATGGTATTAATGTCTTTGCTGCTGATAATTTAACTGGAAGCACTAGTTTTTCATCTTTGGCCTTTAATGTTTGGGGTCATAGAAGGGAGAATTAACTTCTTCCTCGCTTATTCTTGCCAGTTGTATTTCCTGAAACTAATCCTTTTATCAAACAGAATTGAATTTGTACATTGGTTTGGGGCTGCCTGACTTAATTGTTTTTTCACATTTATT
>NW_006293776.1:363052-363718 GCF_000327345.1 Myotis davidii | reverse complement strand
AAATCTTACTCTTTTTTAGAACACCATGTCTTGCCCAGAATTGTAGAGAATCTGTGACACTTGCTCATATAGGTATTAAATGACCCCTAGGTCATTGGCCCTGACAACCAAATAGCTTCTACCTAAATGTATCCTAGCTTTCCTTCCAGTCTGAAGTATACTATAATGCCGTATTGCTTACCCTAATTCAATGGTCTTTCACTGAGTTTTTTAGACTCCCATAGTATCCACAGATTTACTTTAGAGGTTCATGAATCTACTAAATTATTTGCAACATTTGGTGGCTTGGTGCACATGTGCATGTTCAAGTTTTTTTGTGTTCAAAAAGATTTAGTCATGATTTTTATGAAAATATTAGTGGCCTGGTGCACAAAATTTGTGCATAGCGGGGGGAGGGGGGTGTCCCTCAGCCCGACCTCCACCTTCTTCAATCTGGGACTCCTCGAAGGATGTCTTACTGCTGGTTTACAGGGATTGGGCCTAAACCGGCAGTCGGACATCCCTCTCACAATCTGGGACTGCTGGCTCCTAACCACTCACCTGCCTGCCTGCTGGCCTGTTCGCCCCCAACTGCCCCTCACCACTGGCCTACTCACACCCAAATGCCCCCCCCCCTACAAGCCTGATCATCCTCAACTGCCCCCCGTGCCAGGGTACTTGCCCCCA
>NW_006293776.1:343452-363030 GCF_000327345.1 Myotis davidii | reverse complement strand
GGATCCCACTGGGGTGCCTGGCCAACCTGAGTGAGGGGCTGATGGCCATTTTCAGGCTGGCCATGCCCCCTGGTGACCCAAACTCCCAGCCTCTCCTTTTTTTCTTTTGTTTTCTTTTTTCAGCATCTCCTTGAGCAGAGGCCAGGGTGGGCTGGAAGCAGGTATCTGGGATTTATTTATCTTCTATAATTCAAACTTTATAGCCTTGAGTGGAGTCCAGGGCTGGCCAGGGCAGGTGGGAAGCTTGGCTTCCTCCTTTGCCAGGGTCAACCCAAGCCTCCTGCTCGCTCCAGCTCCGTGGCTGCTGCCATTTTAATTGGGTTAATTTGCATACTCACTCCTGATTGGCTGGTGAGCATGACTTGTGGGTGTAGCAGAGTGGTGAAGTGATGGTTAATTTGCATGTTTCTCTTTTATTAGTGTAGATTATTATATAAGGCAACTAACTGCAATAAATTTAAAATTCCAATCTTTGCAGGAGGTAGTCAATCAACAATTCTCTCTCATCATTGATGTTTCTATCTCTCCCTCTCCCTTCTTCTCTGAAATAAATAAAAAAATATATGTATATATGTTTAAAAATAAATAAATAAATAAATAAAACAATTGTCTTAAAAAAATTTCAATCTTCTTGGGAGGTAACTTGGATTAAGGTAATAATAGCATAAGCTTCTAGATCATTACCACTCCTCACCCTAAAGCGTTATATTTCAGGGGTTGTTTAATAAATTATACAATCCTTACCTTCCAGATTTTTTTTATGATCTAAGTATAGGCCAAGTATAACATTAAAAAAAGGAGCAAGCATATTTCTATCAACACTGGAGTCTACAGCGTGTGATCATGAGCAAGAGTCACAATAAAGATTTTTAAGTAAGTCAATATGTCCATGGTTAGTAATTTGAAGAAGCTCTTAATAATCATACTATAGATGACTGCACATTTTCATAGAAAAATGAGTTATTAGACAAATTGAAAAATGAAGGAAGCCACATATAGGTTTAATTTATTCATTTTTGATGCAGGCCTATGGAGCAGAAAAGACAAATTATAATTTCTAATAAATGGTAGCAATGTGTAATATTTTCAAGAAACCATGACTAAATGACTCTGTGCACTGTAGAATATATATTAACATGTCAGGTGTTGCATAGGCTGTAAGTATAAAGAGATATAGTAAGTGTCTGTGTATATGAAGAACAGACAGAAATGAATTAATGTGGATGTGTAGTTCACACTGAAATATTGAAAATGAGTTATTTTATTTAAAATATATTTGTATCTAAAAGTGACATTTATCTTTCATCCACACCAGAGTCAATGCTATGAATTACTACCTGTCTTAAGAGAAATTTTTAATAATCATGCCAAATATGTGATCATATCAATGTTTTATAAGATAAAAATATTTTGTTAAATGAATTGGAAGAATAATACCAAGTGAAATAAATTATTTTCTGCTAATGGGCAATGTTTATCAAAAGTGTAATGAGTTAAAATCATAGATTTGACATTGTAAAAAATATAACAATATAGACTATATGTCCCAAGCCCTTCAAGTTTATAATCAACTGAAAAACATTTTCACTTTAAAAATATTTTGACATTAAAAAGATAAAATAAATTAAACAATTTGTTACAAACTAGGTCGTGTTTATTTGCAAAATGAATTTCTATTATATCACATTAGGGTTATTGAAGTAAGCATTTTATCCCTAGAATTATCTACCTAAAATGCAAACAAAATTTCAATTGAATAAAATTAATTCTTCAGTTGCTATAGAAAACTTGTCATACTTTTTTTTTTAGTTTTTCTTTTTCTAAAGAAACACATTTTAAGTAATGCTAGTTTAACCAATGGAGAAAAAAACTTTCATCAAACATACAATTTCCATTACAGACTAGAAGGCTAATATTTAAAAAAAAATAGTTGTAGGGCAAAAAGTGTGCTTATGAATGACAGGCATCATATGATCCCTTTGAAGCACAAAAGCATCGGATGAGATCTTTTGCTCGAACCGTGACCTTCTTCATCTGTGAGATTTTAATAAATTCATAGAGCTTGACGCTCAGTCTTTAGATGAAGGTATATCTACGCTTCTTAATCCAGATTTCCAGACAGGAAAACCACATGATTCAGAATCTCAAGTGGGATGTATGCCTCACCATGTACCTATCCCGTGTTTCCCAGAAGCCTAAGAAAACCGGTCAAACATAGTGGCGTCTGTAATAGCCGAGCTCTAACAGTGGGACACTGTTACGTCCCACTTCTGAATGTTGGGGTCTAGAGGAACCTCATCATATGTGAGATGGAAGGCTTTCATTTTAGCAAACATGTCAACTGGTGACCCATCACGCAAAAGCCATGGCCAGCATCTACGCTTCTTAATCCAGATTTCCAGACAGGGAAACCACATGATTCAGAATCTCAAGTGGGATGTATGCCTCACCATGTACCTATCCCGTGTTTCCCAGAAGCCTAAGAAAACCGGTCTGTCCGAGTGGCGTCTGTAATAGCCGAGCTCTAGCACTGTTACGTCCCACTTCTGAATGTTGGGGTCTAGAGGAACCTCATCATATGTGAGATGGAAGGCTTTCATTTTAGCAAACATGTCACGCAAAAGCCATGGCCAGCGTTTGAACTGCCACGCAGGGACCCTGCACGAAGACGGCCCCGACCCGGCCCCAGTCCTGAGGCCTGAGTGTCAGAGGCCGGTCTATGGCTCTGCAGGCACCGTGAGGCTGAGCGCGGCGCCCCTCGGCTGCACCCGATCTTTCCTCGGTGTCAGAGTTTCATTTTCTCCTTGGCAGCCCTGTGTCTTCTTTTCATCCCATGGGACAAGTGTCAGGTCCTGCAGAAGGTCCTTTGCATTCAGCATGGTTATGAAAGAGGCGGAGGTGGCAGGGGTTATGATAATAGGTGTTCGAGAACCGTTCTTCTGATTAGGGGAGGTCTTGCTTGAGAAACCGGTCTCGGTACTGGCTGTGCCGGGAGTCTGAGTCTTAGGGCCCCGCACCCTCCGTCACAGACTCCAGCGTCATCCCACGGCAGGTGCCCATCTGTCAATTTTGAAACCTTCTGTTTCTTCTTTTCCTTTGAATCTTTCCTGGTCGTATCTGTTGTAGGCGGCTGGGTTAGGCTGTTTGGTACACAATGTGGGAGCCACAGGGGCCCGTCGCTGTTCAGGCGCACGTCCTTCTTCTCTGGCTTCCACAGGCTGAAGAATTGCACAAATGTCCCTGGAAAAGGTCTTCCCGTGCTCTGTAGGATAGTTGTCCGTGTCCTCCACACTCGCTCTGTTAACAATATCCCGGTCACATCTACCTCAGTGCCCACAAAACTCCTCTGTTTGCGAGCGAGCGGTTATGTGATCAACTAAGTCAGTCTTGATGGTGGATCATTTCTTAGCCATAACTTTGGCTTCGATTGCAGCAACTTTTCCCACTGACATAGCTGCGGACAAAGACCTAATCTGTCCAGTCTGGACAATCCCTTCTTTGTGACCCTCCAGGCGGGCAGCGCATCTCTCTTCATCAAGGCGCACACACTCCTGATCCTCAGTTCGTGGTTTCTTTGCTTCTGCTAAAACTTCATCTGTAGCTCGTTTGACTTGAAGAGATTGCTGAAGCCCTGTTTTTAGACGGGCGCTTAGGTCTGTACTTGCCAACGTTGATGCTTAAGGAGCTGGAGAAGGGATTCTAGTTAAGCGGCTAGGGCAGTTATTCACTCAAACTCGGGTGGGTGGCTGAGACAGATGTAGCAGAGTCCATGATGAGGGTGGCCAGGCGAGATACCTTGAAGGAGAACAAAGAACATTTTCTGAAAGAATGGATGATTCTGAAGATTTGGCTAGAGCAATTACAGTTGCCACAACTGACTTCATCAGACGCCCTGTGGAACTGGCACAGGTTTGTGAGGAAAGCTCCAGTGGAATTCCTGGGTGTTTAGCTGGCGATATTTGTTAGAATTATGTTACAATGCCGTATAGGAAGTTAGATATGAGATTTCTAATGTAGATGTAATTTTCATACTCAAAGCATGATATTGTTTATAATATTCTAGAGATAGGTAATTCTGTGGTGAACTTGCATATTTATATCTTTTTTGAAAAAGAGACACGTAATCAACAGTTGACATCAGTGATAAAATGAGCATTGAAGATAAAATAGAAAGTTGTTCTGAGAGCATTGAAATAAATAGTTAATACAAATCTCTAGAAGTTCTTTCAAATTCCAATTTTAAGGCAGATAGAAAATATGATTGGATATGTCTGGCAGACAACAACTAATATCTGACTAGTGAGTGTGAAGGGCCTGAGGAAAGAGTAGAATGATAGGTGTGGAAAACTCTCACTTTGTCAAGAGATGTATCAACTTCTTTCTCTTCGGTAATACAAATGAAATTACCAACCAAAAGAATAAAAATAATTTAGAGCATATGTGTTTAAAAGATGAGTGCAAAGCTAGGCAGAGCTCTAGGACAACTTTGGAGTATATTAAAAAAAAATGATCAAGAAAATGAGTGTGTATCATGCAATCTGAAATGCCTAGATTTGAGCTTTTTAAGTGAAATTATTTTTATTCCAAGAAAATTAACTTTTATGTGTGTTAAATAGAGTTCTAAGAATATTTTCCTTTTTTATTTTTTTCTTTATTTATTAAGGCATTACATATGTATCCTTATCACCCAATTGCCTCCCCACCCCTATACTCATACCCTCACCCCCCTGGTGTCTATGTCCATTGGTTAAGCCTATATGCATCATATAAGTCCTTTGGTTGATCTCTCCCCCTTACCCCCACCCTCCCCTACCTTCCCTCTGAGGATTGACAGTTTATCAATGCTTCTCTGTCTCTAAATCTGTTTTTGTTCATCAGTTTATATTGTTCATTATTCCTAGAAGTAGTATAACTGGGTCAAATGGCAGTTCCATTTTTAATTTTTTGAGGAAACTTCATACTGCTCCTCACAGGTGGCTGCACCAGCCTGGATTCCCACCAGCAGTGCATGAAGGTTCTTCTTTTCTCTGTATCCTCGCCAGCACTTGTCATTTGTTGATTTGTTGATGATAGCCAATCTGACAGGTGTGAGATGGTACCTCATTGTTGTTTTGATTTGCATCTCTCAAATGATTAGTGACTTTGAGCATGTTCTCATATGTCTCTTGGCCTTCCTTATGTCTTCTTTTCTTAACAATTAGCAGTTGTGTGTTTTTTATATCTGTGTGTATGTCAGAGAGAGAGAGAGAGAGAGAGGAAAAGGGAAGGAGGGGAAGAGAAAGACAATGAACCATAGAAATCTAAACTAAAAACATCAAAATACATTTTTTCTATTAAAATAAATTAATTATAATTCTATACATTTTGTATGTGATGCCTTGCTGGTGTTTCTTAACTTAAAACTTATTTTTTTGTGTGCATTCTGAAAAGAAACTCATTCAAATAAAGTAACCTACATATAATTCTGAGGAAAAGTATCTGCACATTGTAACATCATATTCCTTAAGGATAAAGATAAATGAGATTTTGTAGGAAGCAGTGTTGTACAGAAGAAAAGTACTGCCATAGAATTTATCTCTTGTTTAGACATTTCAGGGTTTTTCTGACATATGAGTTGGTGCTCAGTACTATGTTAGATCATTGAGTAGGTATGGATGACAGTGTTGAGTTTGCACCTCGGCTACTTTTGAAAGGCAACATTATTTTCCTCATGGATTAACCTATTTCTACACAATTGGTTCCAACATCATCTTTGTTTATTATTTTTATAATATTTTACTTACAAAATAAAATGTAATTTAAAGGACACAGTTCAGTGTTCTCAGGAATTTCTCTTTTGAGACTGGGTTGGTACATCACAGATTTCTGAACCTTCATTGCCTAAATTTTTCATGATGAAATCTGTGATTCTCTTAGCACTTATTTTATACCTACTTTGTTTATTGACTGATTGATTTTAGAAAGAGAGGAACAGAGAAACACAGAAAGAGAAACATTGATTTGGTGTTCAACTTACTTATGCATCCATTGGTTGATTCTTATATGTGCCCTGATCAGGGATCAAACCCACAACCTTGCCATATTGGGATGATGAACAAACTGAGCTACCCGGCTAGAGCCTCTTATGACTACTTATGTCAGGCAGAAAAACAAAAGATTACATATATATATATAAGAACAATATAAAGAGTTAAATTCTTTCCTCACATTTATTGTGGATATTTCCCTAAAACCAAGTTTACATAAATTGTCAGTGGTTAAAATTCTGAGAAAAATTATCTGCATATTGCAACATCATATTCCTTAATGATAAAGATAAATGAGATTTTGGGGAAGAAATGGTTGAGAAAAGAGTGCAGTAGAGTGGTTTTCTTAATAGATGCTCATCTTTCTTTTCAGAAGTTAATTGTCTCTTTGATAATTAAAGCTTAGTGCATTGTATTAATCCCATCATGAAAATGTTGTGTATAAATTATGTTGCAATTACCCAATATTAGACCTTGTAGGCTGCCTAATTTAGGCTTAAAGTTTTAACTAAAACATTTCCAAACTGTGATGTGCATCATTCATGTGTGGACTTGATAAAAGATGCATGCCGGAGCACTGCTGACTCAGAATCTTTGTTAATAGGGCACGCAGATACAAAATTAACCTGTGCCTGGTGTGACTCAAAAACACACACAAACATGCTAAATTGTAAACGCAACTGAACAGAAATAGCTTGCTTTATAACAAGTTTAAAAATCATACTCAATGGTGAAACACTGAAAGGTTTTCCTCTAAAATCAGGAATAAGACAAGGTTGTCCACTCTCGCCACTCTTATTCAACATAGTGCTGGAAGTCCTAGCCAGGGCAATAAGGTAAGAGGAAGAAATAAAAGGCATCAATATAGGGAAGGAAGAAGTTAAAGTGTCACTTTTTGCAGAGGACATGATTCTGTATATAGAAAACCCTAAAGACTCCACCAAAAACCCTTTAGAAACAATAAACAAATACAGTCAAGTTACAGGATACAAAATCAATGTGCAAAAATGCATTGCCTTCCTGGATACCAAACAAAACTTCTGAAAAGGGAAAAGAAAAAGAAAAAACAATTCATTTGGCAATTGCACCCAAAAGAATCAAATACCTGGGAATAAACTTAACAAATACAAATTTAGCTATAGGCCAGTCAGCGTTGCTCAGTGGTTGAGAGTCAACCCATGAACCAGGAGGCCACAGTTTGATTTCAAGTCTGGGAACATGACCAGGTTGCTGGCTCAATCCCCAGTAGGGGATATACAGGAGGCAGACAATCAATGATTGTCTCTCATCACTGACATTTCTATTTCTCTCTTCCTTTTCCTTCTCTCTGAAACAAATTTAAAAAATAAAAGATTTTAGCTATAATGGATGTCTTATAATAATGCCCAAATAGTTTAAGGAAGTTTCCTCTATTCCTTGATTGCTGAGAATTCAATCATGAATGAATATCGAATATTGTCAAATTCTTTCACTTTCTCAAATGGTATGATCATATAGTTTTTCTTCTTTATTATTAACACAGCAGATTGCATTGATTTTTTATTGTTAAATCAGTTTTGCATTCCTGGGATAAAACTAACTTGATTATGAAGTATTATCCTCTTTTTATATGGCTTTATGGGATTTGTTGTTGTTTTGTTGAGAATTTAAAAATCTATAATCCATCATAATGAAGGAAGATGATTTGACTTTGGGTGGCAGACACACATGCAATATACAGTTCATATATCATAGAAATGTACACTTGAAACCTATATAATCTTATTAATCAATGTCACCCCAATACATTTAATTAAAACAAAGATAAAAAGTAAATAAAATAAATTAATACCCTCATTCATAATTTAACACTAAAACAAATTTACTGTTGTTATTTTTAAATAAAGTTTGAAAATAAAGTTAAAACTCTTGCTCTTTAGGATGTAACAACAATGGCATGTGTTTTTACATTTTATCGTCATCCTCAAGATTTTGAGAGCAAAATGTAGCTAATGTAATGTTTTCCCAATGGATCTATTTTATCATTTTTCCACCCCAAAATGGGCTTTTTTCACTTTTGTTGTTGTTGTTATTACAACCAGAGCTGCAGCATTGGGAGGGACTGGAGAATGTGAATGATTTTCACTGAACTTGGACCTAACTGAATAAAAATGTATTGATGGGAAGTGGTAAATGGCACCTAACATAGGACAAGTTATATTTCCATTTACCTGGTTGAAGAAGCTTTGATTCATGACTTCCTCAGACCAGTAAACACTTTTCAGAGCAATCTACCCATGTGTGGTAAATAGTTAATGTCTTCTTGCCCAAGATCAATTTTTCTTCTGTTCACACCTTATTTTCCCTCAAGAAATGGTCTCTTCTCCAATCTAATCCTATTTTATTTATGTGGAGCAGGTGTTTCCAGAATGAGTATGTGATGCAGGCTTGGCCAACGGAGCATTGCATTTCACTTTGCTCAGAAACGCTGGTTCAGGTGCAGAAATATGAATCCATCAAAGGCAATTAGAGTTGAGCCAGGGATTTTGTGGAGTGACCAATAGAGATATATCTTTATTCCATTTTTTAAAAAAAAACAGTATGAAAACAGGCCTGGAGATTCAGGAGGCTGTAATTGAGGCTCTCGTGTGCACTGTATATATGAGAGTAAATAAAACATAGAGGAAAGTAGAATGAAAAACAATGCAGCAATACACACAGATAGAGAGAAAGATAAATTGGACCCTGGTGACATTATCTGAGCCCTGGAATTTTTAGAGACTGAAGAATATTTTACTTCTAAGCTTTCAGTTAAATTATCCAAAAAATGTCTCTCTTTTTAGGGTGCTTACACCAATCTAAGTTGGATTTTTCTGTCATTTATAGCCCAAATTTTCCTCATATGTCATATAATTACTTCTAGTGCCTGATTTAATAAATCAATGTTTTTTAAACTTGCATGACCATAAGAATCAGTTGATATTTATGGAAATTCAGATTCCTAGATCACTCCCCTGGGTAGGGGGTCTGTTTTAGTATGGGTTCTGTTTTTAAGTATGATCCAGTGATGAATAGTATGATCACAAAGTATGAACATTATCATATCTGTAAAATAAGAAAAAAATCAATGTTCTCACTTGCTGAATACTATATAATTTTCTGGTTTGCCTAGCATACCAGCATACAGCCACATAATCATAAAATTTTAAAGATGGGAGAAATGGTAGATATAATCTGGTCCAACAGCTCATTTTTTCACTGCAAAATTGTAGCTGAGAAAAGAAAAGTAACACACAAATCCCATCAAGAGTTAGTAGCAGAAAAAATACTACATGAATCTACTACTAGCTTCAATTTATTTTATTACCAACAATCACATTTCTAAATTTAAAAAGTCATTTTAAAAGTACATAAATAACAGGATGGTGAAAAATTTACCTTTATTTTTCTTGGGTATAGAAAATTAACTAAAACTGTAAATATGTCCTAAATTTTTAACATAGTTCATTGTGAATGAACATTAATAATTTGACCATTACAACAGTAATGTATTCCTTGCTACTTAGACTATAAACACACTAATTGATGCTATGATTTTGTAACTATGTTCTCTAATGATCATATACCAAGTATTTTATCCTATACTAGAGGGCCAGTGCACAAAATTTGTGCATGGAGGCATGGAGGAGAGCCCTTAGTCCAGCCTGCACCCCCTCTAATCTGGGACCCCTCAGGGAATGTCCAACTGCTGGTTTGTGCCTGCTCTTTTAACAGATGACAGCTCCATTGTTATTTCTTTATTTTCATGCTTAAACCCTTGGAATTAGTAGGTATTCAAAGTGTGTATACATTTTGGGGGGACACCCTGTATATCTCTAGTCAGCAGTGAAAGGAACCAACAGTGGATTTGGAACCCCAGACAGGAAATCTTGCTCACTCCCCACATGTCTCCCCACTGCACTTTCCACCTTCGTGGGCAGCAGGAGAATCAATGTTTTCTCTCATTAACTGGGAAAAGCATGTCCTGTCACTTGCTGCCTGGCAGGAGTGTGCTAGGCCCCAAGCGAACGAGGCTCAGTCAGGGCAACCTTCGCTCATGGGTGCTGGCACCCAAAGTGCACATTCCTCCTTTGCCGTCACCCTGGCTATCCCACCATTTCACTGAGAGGACGGAACTCCTTGCCTCCTATGAGTTCCCGATCTTGAACACTGGCCGAAGGCACCTCAGTGAGGGCTGCCCATGCCGACCAGGTGTGTCTGTCTGCACCTGCTCTCACCACAGCACCTGCATTAGCCCCACGGAGGTGATCTCGTCGCTTCATTGGCACCCGCAGAAACAGGGCATCACCACTCCGCCCTCTCACTGTCATCTCACAGGTGCCCACCCCAGCACCCAGAACAATGAGATACTCTCCAAAGTACATGAGCATGCCAGAGGGGATGTGTGTACATCCTGTGGAGGACGTAGGCATGCTGGGGTTGATGGAAGTGCAGTGAAGGGGCAGGGGATAAACTTATGTGTGCCATGGTCTGGGACTGTTGCAGGTGCACGTGGGTGACAATGCACTGGGGGACGTTCGCACACAAGGGGGGAGGAGAGGATGTGCGCACTGGAGGCCTGCAGCTGCACAGATCCACAAACCCCCGTGGCACGGCCAGGAGGATGTCAATCTGGCCCGCCACCATGGCTGTCCCTGCAACCAAGGAAGCCAAGCCCCCTGCCCTCTCTGCTTCGGCCGCTGCCATCTTTTTCACATCAATTTGCATATTCCCTCCTTATTGGCTGTGGGCACCACCATCTTTATCATGAAGTGACAGTCAGTTTGCATATTACTCTTTTATTAGATAGGATAATAGAGCTGTAATATGCAAATTGATGTGTATGCCTCACACAAGATGGCCACCCCCATGTGGTCAAATTTGGCCACCCCCAGGGGGTCACAAGATGGCCACCACAAGATACCCAGCAGGGGAGGGCAGTTGTGGGAGATCAGGCCAGCAGGGGAGGGAAGTTGGGGGCAACTGGAAAGGCAGTGGAGGGCAGTTGGGGGCAATCAGGCTGGCAGGGGAGCAGTTAGGTATTGATCAGGCTGACAGGGGAGTGGTTAGGGGGTGATTAGGCTGGCAGGCAGAAGCAGTTAGGGGCAATCAGGCAGGCAGACAAGCGAGCAGTTGGGAGCCAGCAGTCCTGGACTGTGAGAGAGATGTCTGACTGCCGGTTTAGGCCCCAGATGGGGCCTAAACCGGCAGTCAGACATCCCCCGAGAGGTCCCAGATTGGAGTGGGTGCAGGCTGGGCTGAGGGACAATCCTCCTCCAGTGCATGAATTTCGTGCACTGAGCCTCTAGTTTATAATAAAATATTAAAAGCTATTACTGATGAAAGGATTGTAAGACTAGATAAATAAATCATTTTGTATTATTAATCCAAGAATTAACCACAGAAAATTGCTTGAAGAGTCCATTGGTCCAAAGGCAGTCATCCCAAATAATAAAGTCATTAAATTGTACTCACTGAATAAGGATTTTTCCAACTTATTTTCCCAGTGTTAAGTAAAAACTGTAAGTAAAATACAACAATGATGGCAGCTTACAGAACATTTGTTGAATTTTTAGGGGGAAAAAAGCACTTTTTCTCATTATGAAATAAAGCATTTAAAACTGATCATCACCATGTTTTCCTTCCCCTTAGTATGCAGGGGTCCAGTTGCCTCTGCCCAGAATGTGCCACCCTGGCAGGCAGGTTATTTGAGATGAAAATATTTAAAGCCCAACACACTCAAGAAAAACACAAAAAACAAAAACCTATTCAGGAAAGGAAACATAGCATGTTCTTTTTATTATATTTAGCATGTATGAATAAAGTGTGGCACACAAGGAGGATTCAAGCAAGCCTGTTTGTTAAAGCCACTCTGTGTCTCATTGTTTCTGGGTTGCCAAGCAAGAATGTGTTCACCATGTGTTTGCTTTCCTCATCTACCTATAAGTTTTCTACTTTCCCTTTTAAATCTCTGATCCCTGCCTCTCTCTTTAGTCCACAATGGCATATTAGCCTCAACTGCCCAATGCATCCTGGGGTCTCATATTGTTATGAAATCCCCATATGTACATACACAATACATTTGATCATTTTCTCCTGTTATTTTGTCTCATATTACTTTATTTTTCTGCCCCCACAAGTAGCAAATATCAACCTCATTACCAGCTCCAGCTGGAATTGTTAAAGCCTTCCATTAATGTCACAAAAGGTGATATTCTAAACTATTTATTGCTACCTCAAAATTCCAATGTTCTTAAAAACATGTAAGTTATTATATACATAAAATGAGACACTTTCATTGCTTGTATAAATAATTTTCTCAGAGTATTATATTTATTATTATGCTGAAAATGTATATGTATTGACATAAACATTACAGTAACATAAATTTACTTCATTCCTTATATATTTTTTCTGAGTATAATTTTTTAAAATATTTTTATTGATTTCAGAGAGGAAGGGAGAGGATGAGAGACATAGAAACATCAATGATGAGAGAGAATCATTGATCAGCTGCCTCCTGCATGCCCCATACTGGGGATGGAGCCCACAACCCGGGCATGTGCCCTGACTAGGAATTTAACCATAACCTCCTGGTTCATAGGTTGACACTCACCTATTGAGCCAAGCTAGCTAGGCTCTGAGTATAATTTTAAAGGGCAATCTTGTTATCTATTTATAGTGAAAATAAGCAAATACTCATAGTTCAGAAATAGATTTGGGAAATAAATAGATTTATGCCATTGTACAATATTAACATTTTATTGAAATATAAAATAGAAATAATATAAACCACTGTATTTCAAATTTGGTTGTATATCTTAGTTAACATGAATGCCTTTCAGAACAACAGACTCTGCATTCTAAGCTTATCGCATTGGACTCTTATGAAGTTGTGCCATTGATTCTGTATTTTTTAAAGAAAGTTTTCATCTTGGTGCCTAAAGGATCATCAATTTGATGCTCACCAAGCTCCCTCTCAGTGTGTTTCTGCATCCTGTCTACAGGAGGATGTGGATAGCAGCATCCTTTTTTACATTTGGGGGAATTACACAACACTTACCAAGTCCCTTTGTAACAATCAATGGTATAAATGCTCAAAAGATTGCCTAACTGAGATACGTTTATATATTTTTTTTTTCAGTTAAACAACAACAGCAAAAAATAGTGTTGATTAGAAGCTATGGTTAATGTTGTTTTTTAAAAATGGTTCCTGATGTTCAATTTGGTTGAAAGACATTTTATTTAATCTCTAATGTCTATGCAAATGTGATCTAGTTTCCCAGAATGGTTCTATACCTTTGTACCTACGAGAATCAAAAAGAGGGACAGGCAGTGTAAGAGCTTCTTAATATGGTTTGTTGAAGTGCCTTTTAATAAAATGCAATTTTCGTTCTGTGCTTTTCCCAAAATCGCTGCATCAATTTGCATTATTAAGGACTGAAGCTAGAGACATTGACTACATTTTTATGTGGTACTTTCAGTTCTTAGGGGTTTCAACTTCCCACTCTCTCCACTGCCTGAATTTCAAATCATCTTAAAAATTGATAGCCTCATTTCAAGTGTTTTGATTTGTTTGGATTTGTAAATCTTTGTGAGACATCCAGATAAGCTGCCTTGTAATGCAAATTATGGTGACTGGATTTCCTACTTCTAACGGGTATTTCTACTCACTTCCTTGAATGAGAAAAGAAAATAGCTCATGTATTTATATATGTATTTATTTTGAAGGATATTTGTTTCCCACTAAACTATATCTATTATTATGAGAAATTACATATATACTGCTAGAGCCCTAGCCAGGTGGCTCAGTTGGTTGGAGCATCATACAGAAGACCAAAAGGTTTCAGGTTTGATTCTCCATCAGGGCACATGCCCATGTTGTGGGTTGGATCCCCAGTCGGGCACATGTTACTCTCTCAGATCATTGTTTCTCTCTCTCTCTCTCTCTCTCTCTCTCTCTCTCTCTCTCTCTCTCCCTTCCTTTCTCTATAAAACGAATAAAAACATATCATTGGGTGAGAATATGTTAAGATATTAGTTAGCATATCACATATTTATTTTCTCCCAGCAAGATGTATATCTCATGCACTATGATAATAGCAGTAGATATGCCTTTTTGTTACGATGGTATTAACAGTTACTAGCTTCCCTCATTTTTGTTTCTTGTTTGAAGTTGTCCTACCCATGTCTTGTATCTGTAGCACTTATCCAACAATTGGCAGCATCATCATTCTATCATTGAAACAAAAAGTCTCCCAAATTTAGATATTGTCCACTAGCAATTGCACGGCACAAATGAGATTTCACTATCATAGATCATTGGCCTCTTAATCCATCCCTGTGTTTTCTAAAGCATCGTATTAATCATGTCACTTCTGTGCTTAAAATTTACAAAAACTAGCCTCCAGATTCCTTAGTCTGGTATCCAGTATCCTAATGACCTAGCCCCAAAACACAATTTATCTCTGCCAAAAGAAATTATCTTACTGATCCATTTAGTGAAGAACTTTTACTAATTGTAAACTGTTGTGTGTTTTTCTTCCTTTACATAGCTCTTATGTTGTTCTACACTCTACTTCTGCTATATTGTTCATTATATTGACTTGATATAGCTTAATTATTCATCCTAGTTGTATTTGTCTAAAGTTTTTCGTTTCTAGAAATAAATTTCAAACATACACAAAAATATTATATTGTACAAATATTAGTCACACACTTACATATATAAATAGAATAACATTAAGGTGTTAAGAAAACATTCCTGCATTAAAATCTTTTGGGAATACAGTTTGTACCAAAGCTCAAATAACAAGATCCAAAATATAAATATATATTTTCAGATAGTCACATCATACCTATAGCAACTTAAAATTTTATTTGGTTTTTAAATCATTTTAATTAAAGAGTTGAATTTCCTCTGAACTACTAGAATTTCCATTGCATTTCTTCTAGCACAAAAGTGACAAAAAAGAGATGTAAACCCAATTAAAAATAAAGTTTATAGATTCAGGCTGAGCCTATGTGTGCCTAATTGAATCAACATGATCTATAGGCTTCAGTGGGGCCAATTTGCTAAAAAGAACATGATTCTCCCAGTGACAGAGAAGCTATAAGTGACCGTCCCAGATGTTGAAGAGCCAGTGTGTATAAATTACAGTAAACTGGGTCTACAAAACCGTTCAGTTGTAGATTGATCTACCACAGCAATGTTGTCTGAGCCAAAGATTTCTGTTCAGCTCTCTCAATCCCAGAGGATCCAATATTAAAATAAAATTTGTTCCTCATGTTGTAATGAGCTCTTGAGCTAACAACAACAAAAATATGCATAGCTTTATACTTATTAGTGAAATATGGAAATAAATAAAGAATTAGAGAACAGGGAGTAATAGTAATGGCTAATGGAAAAAGGATTATAGTTAGCAAGTTGCAGGGAAGACATTAAAGAATCAACAGGTCAATCCTTACTTGATAAGAATAAATAGAGAGAATTGGGACTACCAGAGAATGGCCTCATATTATATAAAAGTATAAATAAAACTAGACTCTTTATTCAACTCTACCACTTATTAGTTTAGTGACCTTGTCCAAATTATTTAATTTTTATGGGACTTAGTTTCACCTAATTTTCTGGGGCTTTAGTTCCTACTTTGAAAAAAAAAAGTAGCTGGTCTTTATAACATCTTCCTTTTATAAGAAACTCAAAGCCTGTTTATGGTCTATATAAACAGAAAGTTTCCTGCTCATATTCATTTCAGAACCAATCTTTCAACGGAACTTTTCCCTGGAAATGGCCCTTTGTATATCACATACTTTGGTTTGCCATGTAAGTATGTGTAGATCTGACACACTATTTAAAAGAGTGATACACTCTATTCTGTTTGCACATATATTGTATTTTAGCTGAATTAATTGCTAAACATTTGCACATGGAGCAACTGACCTATTTTAGGTTCCTTTAGTATTGGTTTAATGGAATGTCCACTTCCTCCCTGGGGCACTTGGGCACTGTTCATCACGGTTCACATGGGAATCAAATCACAACCCGAAGGCTAGATTTGAAGTCACCCTGTTCCTCCCTCAATTCACATAAAGTGTGAGAATCAGAAACACTCTGTAGTCAGCCAAAGGCACTGCTATAAAGACATACACATGACTACATTACACAAATTTCTATTGCAAAATATTTTCCTCCGCACAAAGGGGACAAGCTCTCCTGTAAAGTAGCATAAGTGACTATGCATACATATGTGTAGCAAACCAACATTTTTAATGTTGATCATGAGAAAAATCAAACTACATGCAATATATATATATATATATATATATGTACTTATACATAAAATTTTCTAGAATTAACTCAATATTAAGACATATTTATGCTATAATAAAAATATCAAAAAAAAACTTGAAGAACTTTAACTTCAGCAATATTATTGTACTGGAGTAAACATCCTATCATGAACAACTATACAATTAGATAAAATATGAGACAACTCTTTTAGATCTTCACAAGGCTACAAGTACAGAGAGAAGAAAAACTCATGATTTTGCTACTAATTTAGCTACCCTTCTGCTTGGGATAATTTTCCAACAGTGAGGTAGCTAAATTAGTAGCAAAACCATGAGTTTTTCTTCCCTAATTTGGAGGTGCCAGAGAACAGAAAGCTGAAATGGCAAAAACAGAAGGGAGACACAGAATGGAGTTCCATACCAAAGGCCATGTGTGGACTAAGAATCCATGGCTAAGGGCTGAGCTGAGTGTTAATGGAGTCTGACTACCTGAGGCTTACCAGAGAAAAACACCATAATGTTCAGAGTATATCACAGGAGCTAGAAAGTAAGTAGTGCTGATAAACTTTGGAAATTGGTCTAAATGAAGTGGAGAAATGTTACTAATGCCTCATTAACACTTGTCCTAAGTTGCAGGAAGCAAAATCATGTAAGTAGAGACCCATTTAAACTAAGGTTTACTCAAATCCTACGATATGAAGCCTAACATCAAGCCCTGAAAAGATATGCAGGGAACTATAACCACTAAGTTCAGTTCCCAAGAGCAATCAAAGAAATGATGACTTATAACTATAATACTGTATCATGGATGGAATCTTGGAATAAGTACATTGTGACAATGGTGCGATACTACTGTAAGGTGATAATAATATGGGAACTCTGTAATACCTCAGCAATTTTTTTCTGCAAATCTAAAATTGTTCTAGAATAAAGAGATAATTATTTAAAAGCTTATGTAATACCATTGAACAACAACATAATGATTAAAAATCAGTGCAATTGACATTTGAGAGGAAACAAGACTGATACTCAAAATACATTGGAGGAACTTGTCAAAGGTCACAGAGCTAGTAAATGACATCCATACGCAAAAAGATAAACTACTCCATAGGTTCCCGGACTAAAGACAATATACAAGGCCAGGTCAGCTCAGAAAATTCAATTTTCCTTCAAGATGACATCTAATATCATTAAAAGTTTTTCATTGAAATTAAATAAGGAAAAGAAAGAAAAAATGTAAATTATTAGCTGTGTTTTGAACTTTTTCAGAATATGCCACAACTATTTATTTGCAGGCCTAATAAAATTAAACATACAACATAGCTATTTTACTTTTCACATAGGAATGTGAAAGTAAACTGGCAAATAACACTTATTTTAATGCAATCATGAAAATAACACATCTAGAATCTATGTTATAAAAAACATGACTGCTACCAATACTTAAAAATACCAGATAAGATTTCATACATGACATGAGAAAATTCATTTTTATATTAGACTGGACAATGGCTATCTCTATCATGTCCACTCCCCATTCCTATTCAATATTTACAAAAGCTCATTTCCAGCCTGAATCCAAGGGATAGTCATGTGGCCTCAGCTAAACCAAGTTTAACGTTTCATGTCTGAGTGCCTCATACACAGCAGACCAATCAGGCAAAGGTAACAGAGCAGATGTTTGGAGGCACCATTGGACGTCCGAAGTGGGCTCTAGTTCTTTAATTTTTAGCCGGTATGATCCAATAAACACTCTTTTTGCTGAAGGCGCTTTGGGTGAATATCATAGCATCTGCAATTAGGAAAATACAACCTGATACAATGTAGGTGGAAGGGAGGGTGGTTTAATACCGGAACAAATTAGCATAGAGTAGCTAGCCTTATTTAGAAAACATTACCTCTATGAATATCTCATAGATCATCTTTTCACCTTCATCCGAGCTACCATCTTGCTGGTTACTCTTACTTCTGTCACAATTCATGTTTTGCTTCCTCTCCGGGGAGCCCTCTCTTCTTCCTCTCTGACTGACTCATAAACCTACCATTTTGCTTAGTTTATTATGCCTATAAGATAGAATGTTTACAGGATTGGTCACCAAACTATTATTATTTTTATTGTAAAAGACAGTACATGAACATGGTACAAAACTAGAAAAGCACCAAAGGATACACAATAAAAAGAAAGTTTTCCTACCCCTACTGTCTCCCAGACATCAAAGTTTTCTCCCTAGATACAGGCCAGCTTAAAAAAGATACTTGAGAAAATCTTTGAACTTTTCTATAGTTTTCTTTTTTAAGAGAATCAGATTATACTTTCGTAGAGCATTTCCAAATAATATTGCTTCTGGTAAGTTATAATAAGTTATTATACAAAGAGTATATAAAATAATTAGAAATATAATTTTATGTTTCTTAGGGAGGTAGCTGAAAATTGCCTTTTTTGTTTGCTCTTAAGTTTATTCTATAAAAGGAATTAACAAGTATGCATGAGTTAAATAGAATGTGGAATTCTATGTCCTTTAGTTATTTTTAATATATACATATATATTTACATTAAAGGAATAAAATCAGAATATTATTATAAATTATATAAAATATATTTTGAAATATGAATATAAAATGAAATATGCATGTAAAGCTAATTATCAATTAGTTGATTTTGGTTTTCTTTTTATGATGTATATTATAAAAGTCAAAATTACTCTTCATAGCTCACTAAATTTTTTCAACCATTATTTTAAAAAAAGATAAACTGTGTCTGGCCAGCATGGCTCAGTGGTTGAACCTCCACCTATGAACCAGGAGGTCATGGTTTGATTTCTGGTTAGGGCACATGCCCGGGTTGCAGGCTCAATCCCCAGTTGGGGGCGTGCAGGAAGCAGCCAATGGATGATTCTCTTTCATTATTGATGCTTCTATCTCTCTCTCCTTCTCCCTTCCTCTCTGAAATCAATAAAAATATATTTTAAAAAATAAATCAACTGTAAAAAATGCATATTAAAAAAGAAAAATCAGAATGCTAATGAGATATA
This sequence comes from Myotis davidii, assembly GCF_000327345.1. Classification (NCBI taxonomy): domain Eukaryota; kingdom Metazoa; phylum Chordata; class Mammalia; order Chiroptera; family Vespertilionidae; genus Myotis; species Myotis davidii. Next base: position 343,661 of record NW_006293776.1, on the reverse strand, counting down.
CTATTACTATGTTTTTTAAAAAAAATATATTTTATTGATTTTTTACAGAGAGGAAGGGAGAAAGATAGAGAGTTAGAAACATCGATGAGTGAGAAACATCGATCAGCTGCCTCCTGCACATCTCCCTGGGAGATGTGCCCGCAACCCAGGTACATGCCCTTGACCGAAATCGAACCTGGGACCTTTCAGTCCACAGGCCGATGCCCTAT